>NC_081380.1:6958770-7039559 GCF_030684315.1 Stegostoma tigrinum | reverse complement strand
CCTTGATCAATGTCCCAACTGTAGTGATTGTAACGAGGTCAGCCAAGTTGACCTCATAGAATATGAGTTCCCTGATTGGGGCTGTTAATGTGGTGCAATCAGGGAGCCCTGGCCGACAGCATTAAACAGGAGTGTTAGGAGTTCTGTTCACTCTGAGAGCTGGCCCTGAGGTCGCTGGATCAGTGTCAAGGACTCTCCACACCTAAATAAAGCCTGACTGGGTGATAAGGACTGGCCTCTATGGCATTATTTCACTCTTTCAGACTCAGCGTCAATTCCTTTGTAACTTTCTCTATCAAGTGCCTAAGAACTGAAATGAGTGGGAAAACTCAAGATTTCTGAAGAAGGGTCTTGGCCCGAAACGTCAGCCTTCCTGCTCCTCTGATGCTGCTTGGCCGGCTGTGTTCATCCAACGCTACACCTTGTTAACAAAGATTCTCCAGCATCTGCAGTTCCGACAATGTCTGAGGAAGCCAAAAGCTTTGACATTGCTCATCCACGACTCTGGGTGGCGCTCTTTGCATTGAGAAGGCACCTAATGAAGGGCACGAAGAAACTGGTTGATCGAGCTGGCATCAGTCAGCCGTCTTTCTGATTAATACTGAACAGCATTGCAGTATAAAACTGGCCGGCTAGACAACACAATACCAGAAGCACCTTAAAAAAAAGCATGGTTCTAAAACCGTGTGTTTAATTCTGAGTGACTTTGCAGATAGTGTTGACATTCAATTTGTTAAGAGTGAATAGAGTTTTGGTATGGTATTATACAGGTAATAACGTTGTTCATTGTTGGGCTTGCTTGTGGACTGGAAATAGGCTTGCTGATTCTCTGATGGTGGGTGTAATAGTCTTTGTATGCTGCGTATTGATTCTCTCTCTAGCTGTCAAGCCATGGTGCAGTCTGTCACCTTCTTACCTTTGAGGCAGAAATCGATCTGTTCTATCTCCTGTCAAGATCTTTGAGCTTGTCCAGGCTCACTTCTTAATGCAGTGAGCACTGTGCTACTGGCTAAGCCATTTCTTTAAGTGGGATGTGAAACTGTAGCACAGAGTTCCCTCAGCCGAGTAGAAAAGAACACGTCGCGCTATTTCAAAGCAGCTCAGTGGAGTTCTCTTCGGAATTCTGGCCGGTATTTATTCTTCAGGCAACATTGCCAGAAATAGATTTTCTGGCCATTATAGCATGGAAGGCTGTGTAATTCTGCTGTGTGCAAATTGGCTGCAGTGTTCCTCATATAACAATAATGGCCTGTAATTTGTTTGTTGCAAATTGCTTCGGAGTGCCCTTCTCGAGTCAAAAAATCAGAGTTAGCGGTACAGCATGGAAACAGACACTTCAGTCCAACTCGTCCACGCCGACCAGATATTTCAAATTGATCTATTTTGCCAACGTTTGCCCCATATCCCTCTAAACCTTCCCTACTCGTGTGCCCATCCAGATGAGTTTTAAATGTTGTAATTTTACTGCCTTCCACCATGTCCTCTGACAGCTCATTTCATACACTCACCAGCCCCTGTGAGAAAACATTGCCCCTTTAGATCCCTTCTATATTTTTCCTCTCTCACCTTAAACAGATGCCCTCTGGTTTTGGGCTCGCCAACCCTGGGAAAAGATTCTCATGAAAGCTTTTGTGAAAGTGCGGATCTTCCCACATACAATATGTTGGAGCCACAGAACTGTTTCGGTGCCGAAAGGGCCATTTGGCCCATCGGGTCTATCCTGGTTCTATCACCTAGTGCCAATTTCCTGCCTTTACACAATTACTCTCCAAATGACCATCCAATGTCCTAATTTTTAAAAAATTATTATTAACCTGTTTTCCTAATCGACCTGTTTAGCGAAGTTATTACACACCAACAGAGCAAGTGGGACTTGAACTCTGGTAGGGGCGTGACCACTGGGCCAGAAGACAGCCCTTTTGAATGCCTCAATTGAAGCTGGCTCTGACACATTTCCAGGGATTACATTCCAGACTCTTAACTACTCACTGCATGAAAAAGTTTCTTTTCCCATTGCCCTTACTTCAGTTGCACATCACGTCAAATCCACGTCATCCTATTGTTTTTTTTCCCCTTGACGAGCTTCTGCTTTGCCCAGCCCACAGCGAATAATGCTGTGAAAAGCTTCGGGTGTCGCCACTATCTGGCACAACTTTGAATAGTTTAAGAATAAAAGGGTTTGACTGATTGAGGGCCTATCTCCGTTCCACCACCTCCACCATGAGGCCTGAGCCAACTCACCAATGACTCCAGGCCCACCAACATAGGAGTCACCACTCTTGAGGCACCATCTCTCTGTCGCTGGGCCCGCCTCGCCAACACCGAGTCCTGTGCTGAGTCCACACTCGCCCCACAACCAGGATTTGGAAAAGCTCACTTCAGAGTTCTTCCCACCAAGGAGAACTTCTACCCTCAGAACTAACAATCCTGGAGCAATCCTTGCAAACTGAGTCGCTGCAATGAAAAACGTCTGGCATATCTGCTGCCAGGATTTGTTAAAAGATTAGTTAGCTCCTTTCAAAGCTATCCCAGTAGTAAAGGGAAACGAGGCTGGGCCTCGTCAAAAGCAGCCAACCCTGAGGGTCTGGGTTAGAGATCCCACTGACCAATTGGAATTTTCCAATTTGGAATTAAAGCACGGAGGGTTGGGTGTCACTATGATGTGGGTCACGCCTCACCCACCTTCCTCTGCCACCACCAATGAGGGAAGCTGCTGGGCACAAGTGACCCTTCGGTGATCGACCCGCATCCTCCTCAGTCAATCACTTCCGGGGACTGGGATGCACCCCCGTAACCCCGCCCGGGCCCACAACCAACCTCCCACCAGAGGCCCAGAGTCACGGTGAGGTGGTACTGGGGCACCTGGTTGTGGGGCGAGTGTGGGCTCAGCACGGGACTCGGTGTTGGCGAAGCGGGCCCAGCGACAGGGAGATGGTGCCTCGAGTGGTGACTCCTATGTTGGTGGGCCTGGAGTCATTGGTGAGTTGCTCCAGTCTCCTGGTGGAGGTGGTGGAACGGAGATAGGCTCACTTTCAGTCACACCCTTTTATTCTTAAACTATTCAAAAGTTGTGCCAGATAGTGGCAACACCTGAAGCTTTTCATGGTATTATTCGCCGTAAAATGCGAGTGATAATAAATCATTCAAAAAAAGATTGAAGAGGGAAGCCACTTCAAAGGCCCTGGTGGCACAGCAGCACTTGAGACTGGGGCAGTGCCAACGTGAGTGACCATCTGAGTGGGATGGTAAGGTATGGGTCACAGGGAAGGAAGGGCTCAGGGTGAGGGGTTGGTGGATGGTTTCGAGCAGCTCTCACCCCAGACTAGGCATGATGGGATCCCCTCACTAATTGACCATGTAAGGTCCTCAGCTGGTTCTGGAAGCAAGGTGGGCTATCCTACCCAGAATTCAATCCCTGAGAGTGGGTAGATAGCTCTCAGGTGTCAGCCAACTCACCTGCCCTAACCACCAGCCTCCCCAGGGAAAATCCCTGCCGTGAAGGGGCTTTGAATTGGAAGAACGTCTCATCATCCTTTGGGGACCTCAATAACTGTGGAGCTGGAAAAGCGCAGCAGGTCAGACTGCATCCGAGGAGCAGGAAAATCAACATCCTAGACCGAAACCCCACTCACACTCCTCGATGTCCCCATCCAAATACAAACTGGAAAATTTACAAAACATGGCCAAGTACTCTTTACATTCCAATGCAGTCAACGTTCTGAGAAAGGGTCAGTGGACCAAAGCATTAACTCTGTTTCTTCCTTCCCAGCAACTTTGTTTTTGTTTTCAATCTATGAGAGGTTCTTTAGGTTAACAGACCCGTAGGATGTCATGGCCAAAAGAACTCAAACAGTGAATGGTCTTGCCCCACTGTGCCTCGGTAGCAGCTGCCCTAAGCTTTAGTGTGTTCCTCAGCACATAGCCCTGGACCTTCAAACATGCCGGTCTGCAACACTCAGTCGAGGTGAGCTCCTTGCTCTGGAAAACCAACAAGTTTTGCGCAGACCAAAGAGCGTCTTCCACCCAAGTTGACGATCCTCCAGGTGCAGTTGATATTTGCCTGGGTGTGCGTCCCAGGGAACAGACTATACAGCACAGAGCCCCACGTTATGAAGCTGCTCGGGATGAACCTTGGCTAAAGCTGCTGCTTCACTCTCCTTTGCAAAGGCACATTCCAGGAAGAGATGTGTGACTCCCACCACATGTACCTGCTTTGAGGGCAGTGTGTGTTGGCAGAACGAGAGACTGGGCATACATGAAGGTTCTGACAGGTGGCGTCCTCCTCCTCACCACTAGCCAAATGACATCTTGGTGCTTGTTGGGAAAGAAAAATAAATGTATTACCACACAGTATCCAATCCTGGGAGCAAATAAAGAAGCAGTTCTCTGGACTCTAACCATTGCCATGGTAAGTACAGCCCATTTACAATCTAATTTCTCTGTAAGCGCCAACAACATGTTGCTGGCAGGTTGCTGCAAGAGTCAAGCAATCAGCAATTCCACAATTTTCCTCACTTCCGTGCAAAGCATTGGCAGTCACAACTCTTGCAAGCTGGAGATATCACGTGTCCAGTGACTGCATGTGATTTGCACACTGCTTATCCATAAAGTCCATGTTCATCTGGACCCACGGATTGTCTTGCATTTGCTCTCCCCAATGAATGTAGCCCAATCACAAGTGCAGAACCCCCAGTAGTCTCTGGCTGGGAATGACTGACCAACCCCTTACTCATGCAGGTACTTTCGAAAATCTGGAGACATTGGATGGATTATTGGGGGATAACGTGGAGACTCAGATCAAAGACTAATTCTCCCGACCCTTGAGTCATCCTGGGAGTAATGCCTTCATTCCCTTATTCAACACACTCACACATTCCTTCACACGCAAGAAGCTTCACAACAAGAGGAGTTCTTGTTGTATTCCTGCTGCTGAAGCAGACAGCAAGAGTTGGGAGATCTCCTTGCCCTCCACTTGCACCTTGGGAGGAAGTGTTGGGGGCTGTTTGTGCCACAAGGAGGATGGAGTCAGACCATGAACCCCAGGGCACTGTTGGCAGGAGGCTGCAGAGTGGGTTGCTCGGAAGTCGCAACTCAGTTCTCCGGCCCTCCAGGTTTCACACTCTGTAATTCTCCCTTCCTGCATGCCAACCCACGCTCATCCAGCGAACCTCCACACTCCCTCAAAATTACTAACCTATTCGGTTTGTATCACTGCTTGAATTGAAATAGCTTTACTGTCACATGTACTTGCACGAGTACAGTGAAATTTTACAAGTCACCCCTTTATTGTACCACCTTAGGGACAATGATCCCTGGGTGACAGATTGCAAGTACTTTGGAAAACAAAATTAGAAAAATAAAGACATAAAAAGTCCGGCATCACTGACCTTTGAAAGTACAAAATTATGGTAATAAATTAGAAAAACAATGAAATAAAAAGCTCAGAATAATAGCCCTTCCGTGTTAATGGAATAAAGGGAAAAAAAAATTTTAAAAATGAGAATTGAAGGCAAAGTCCACTTCGCTAAAAAATTATGGCTAATCTGATTGAAATCTCTCTTTTCTTGTGCACCCATCGCCCTGCACACCTACCCATCCATTATTTGTCAATTCCTGTGTCATCTGAAGATCTATCTAACCAACCTTGAATATATTCATTTATCCAGCCTCTGCTACTCACTAGAGAATGGAGTTCCACAGTTGAATGAACCTCTATGAGGTTAACAACAACTTTCTCCTCAGCTTTGTCCTCCTTATTTTTAAACTGTGTCTGTTCGTCCCAGTCTCTCCCAAAATAAGTCCTTTCAGCATTCACCCTATTAAATCTGCTCAAGATTTCATCTGCTTCAATATCTCGCAATTTAAAATGAAACTCCAATGGATACAAGCCAAACCCGATCCAAACTTTCATCCCAGGAATGGGTCGGGTGAACCTGCTAATACAAGATCCTTTCTCCAATAAAGAGATCCAAACTGCACATTGTACTCCAGGTGCCAGCTGCAGCAAATGTTGCAGCCTGCCAAATTCCTCTTCGCAATAAACAACAATATTTCATCTGCCTTCCTAATCACTTCTTATTCCCACATTCTAACATTCATGCACTGGATAGCCAGATCCCTATGAATCAAGATCTCTCTCCATTTAAATACTTTGCTATTTTTCTATTATTTTTTCTGTTATTCCTTCTAAAGTGGACATGTTTACATCTTCCCACATTATACACTACCTGCCTAATTCTTACTCACTTTCTTGGCCTGGCTATATCCCGTATTAGACTCCTTATGTCCTCTTCACAGAATACTTCTCTACATATCTTTGTGTCTTCAGCAAATTTTATATGAAAACTTGCAATTCATTGGTACTGATTGTAAATATTTGAGGTTGTAACTCTAATACATGTGACACATCAATCAACGCATTTTTCCAACCCAAAATGACCTATATTCCTAGCCACCACTTCCCGTTAGCTGACCAAAAGTATGTTATCCGCTATACTGTGAACTCGTATTTTGTGGAGTAGTTTTTGATGTGGTATCTGGTCAATACCTTTTGGAAATTCAACAATCTTGTACCTGCAGATTCCCCTTTATCTATGTTGCTTGTCACTTTCTCAAATAACGAATAACTTAGTCAAACACAATTTCCCCTTCACTAAAACCCATGTTGATTCTGCTCAACTGGATTAAGATTTTCTACCTGCTCTGCTATAATGTCCTTATCATTAGATTTTAGCGTTTTATTTTCTTTATTCGTGGGATGAGGGCATCGCTGGCTGGGCAGCATTTATTGCCCATCCCTAATTGCCCAGAGGGCAGTTAATTGTCAACCATATTGCTGTGGATCTGGAGTCACATGTAAGCCAGTCCAGGTAAGGATGGCAGTTCCCCTCCCTAAAGGACATTAGTGAACCAGATGGGTTTTTCCTGACAATCAGCAATGGATTTACGGTGCTCTTAATGCCAGCTATTTATTGAATTCAAACTGTGCCATCTGCTGTGGCAGGATTCGAACCTGGGACCCTAGAACATTATCTGGGTCTCTGGATTAACAGTCCACCAATAATACCACTAGGTCATTGCCTTCCCCTTGACAGATGTAGGTTAACTGCCCCTGTAGCCCCCTGCTATGTCAGCTTTTAGTTCCGGCAATTTTCTCAGTATTCTTTCCTTGGTTTTGCAAGTGTTTTAAGTCCCTCCTTCCCCTTCACACCTTGTGTTACACATTTCTGGGTGTTAATTGTATCTCCTACTGTAAGGACACACGCAAACCATCAATGCAAGGAGTCTGCCATTTCCTTGTTCCTCAAGATTAATTGGCCGGGCTCACTCACTGGAGGACTAGCATCTGCTGTATTTATCATTTTCCTTTTTTTGAAGAAGTTCAACACTCTCATAATTTTTAAAAATATTTTTAGTGTATACTAATTTCTCCCTCCTTATCTTCTATCATAGTGTGGAAGAGCCAGTGTTGGACAGGGATGGCTAAGGTCACAATTCACACAACATCAGGTTACAGACCCAAACGGTTTATTTGAAATCACTAGATTTTGGAGCACAGCCCCTTCATCAGGTCATGTCGCCTAACAAAGGTGCAACACTCCAAAAGCTTGTGATTTCAAATAAACCTGCTACACTATAACCTGGTGTTGTGTGACTGCTGACCTTATTTTCTTTCACACATTCTATGATTTGTTTTATATTCCACATAATTTTATAACCTACCACTAATCTTCATGGAATTCCTTAGCTAGCCACAGATGGTGCATCTTTCTGAAAAGTCTTTCTTTATCAATTGAATGCACCTTTGTTGAGTGTTATGTAACATCTCCATAAACATCTGGCAGTTCATCTCTGCTGACCTACCCTTTAGCCTGATTTCCTAGCTCAGTCTTTTTTTGCCAGCTATGAGTTCATACCCTCATAGATGTCTTTATTTAAGTTTAAGACACCAGTCTTAGGCCCATTCTTCTCTCCCTCAAACTGATTGAGAAATTCAACCATGTTATGATCACTGCTCTTAGGAGCTTTTTTAATGCAAGATCATTAATTAAATCTGTTTTATGGCACATTACCGGATCTAAACTAGTCCTAGCTCTGGTTAACGCTTGACAACAATATGCTAACGAGACTAATTTATGAACCCATCTTCCAGTTGACTTCGCCAATCTGACTCATCCAGATTATATGTTCATTAAAATTATCCATGATTGATGCTGTACATTTCTCATAAACCAGATTGGTTTTTCCCATGTATCCTCTCCTACAATGGGCAAATCATTTCTTAGTTTAGTTTTCTTTCATCTCTAACCAAAATGAATCTACGTCTTGCTTTTTACTACTTTAAAGTCATCTTTCATTTTGTTCTTATTTACTCTTTTTTTTTGTGGGATGTGGGTGTCGCCGGCTGCCCCAGCATTTCTTGCCCATCCCTAGCTGCCCTTGAGAAGGTGAGGGTGAACTACCTTCTTGAGCTGCTGCAGTCCTCCTGCTGTGGGTTGACCCCTAATGTCATTAGGGAGGGAATTCCAGAATGTTGACCCAGGGGCAGTAAAGGAATGATGGTATATTTCCAAGTCAGGTTAGTGAGTGGCTTGGAGGGGAACTTGGAGGTGGTAGTGTTCCCATGTATCTGCTGCCCTTGTCCTTTCGTAGTTTTGGAAGGTTATTTATTAATGTCATCCTTAACAAATGGAGCTACCCCACCACTCTTTTCTACCTCCCTGGCTTGATGGATCATCATGTACTCTTGAATATTCATGTCCCAATCTTTGCTCTCTTGCCATCCCTCATCTCTCCAATGTTATTCCAAGTTGCCCTACCTCCCTCATGTCCTCTCATGCACTCTATGTAATGTCGTTATCTTCTGTGTCCATTGACCCAATATCCACTCCACAAGGAACCAATGAGCTGGCCCCAGGCTTTCATTAAAGTGTTAACTGGCAGCTTTATGATCTGGCAATGTTTTCTTTTCTGGGTGGGTCATTTGTCAATGACTCGATGCTTACGCACAGAGATAAAGACATGTCAAACTACTGTTATTGATGTTTTAAATATTTGATTAACTGGCATTTTGATAGGGCATAGCAATAGCAGTTTTTGTAAAATAAAATTAGTTAAGGATGCTTTTTTTTAAGCAGTTCTACACATGCCATTAGGATTATAGGATTCACTGGTTCAGCACAGAATGTAAACTAGGCCAGCCAACGTCTCCCGAGGAATCCTGTGCTCTAAATTGACCACATGCTCACTGGCTCTATTTTCCCCCATTAGCTTAGTATCGATTGGCCTTCATGAGTGGGCCCCGGACCCTAGTTCCACCGTCTTAAATTCTTAAAATAGGAGTTGGGACATCAAGTGGAGGTTGTGCATTACACTGGTGAGGCGTCTTCTCAAGAACTGTGTTCAGTTCTGGTCATCCTGTAACAGAAAGGATATTATCAAACAGGGGAGGGCTCAGAAAATATTTACCAGGATGTTGCCAGAAATGGAGATGTTGAAATAAAAAAATAGACTGGAAAATCTGGGTTTTTTTTTCACTGGAGGGTAGAAGTTGAAGCGTGTCCTTATAGGGGCCTGTAAAATCATGAAGGGCATAGATAAGGTGATTGGCATGTGTCTTCTTGCCAGGGTGGGGGAATTTCAAACCCCAAGGGGCATATTTTTAATGAGAGAGATTTAAAAAGATCATGAGGGGCAATTCTTTCACACACAGGTTGGCTCGTACCTGGAATGAGCAGCCAGAGGAAGTGACGGATGTGGGTACAGTCACAGTGTTTGAATGACATTTGGATAAGTTCAAGAATAGAAAAGGTTTGGAGGGATATGGGACAAGCTCGGCAGATGGGACTAAGATAATAAAATGTGAGGCTGGATGAACACAGCAGGCCAAGCAGCATCTCAGGAGCACAAAAGCTGACGTTTCGGGCCTAGACCCTTCATCAGAGGGGCTCTGAGATCCTGTGCTCCTGAGATGCTGCTTGGCCTGCTGTGTTCATCCAGCCTCACATTTTATTATCTTGGAATCTCCAGCATCTGCAGTTCCCATTATCTCAGATGGGACTAGTTTAGTTTGGGATTATGGTTGGCATGGACAGGTTGTACTGGAGGGTCTGTTTCCGAGCAGTGTGATTCTCTCTCTCTTGCTGTGTGAATGTGCTGTATTTACAAAAGGGAAGTTGATCATACAGTGATAAGATCTCTGGATTACTAATGCTGTAGATGCAACACAGTTCAAATTCCACAGTGACATCCGAATTTAATTAATAAATCTACAATATAGAGCCTGCCTCATATATATTAAAACAAACTCTCCTCAATATTAATGCCCATGATATTGGCTGTCGTAAAAGCCTAAAGCAGAGAGTGGGGATAAAAGGGTCTTTCTCAGGATGGCAACCAGCGACAAGTGGTGTTCCCCAAGGGTTGGTGCTGGGACCACAGCTTCTCACTTCATACGTTAATGATCTGGAGGAAGGAACTGAGGGCATTCTGGTTAGGTTTGCAGATGATACAAAGATAGGTGGAAGGACAGGTGGTATTGAGAAGGTGGCGAGGCTTCAGAAGTTAGGAGAGTGGGCAAAGAAGTGGCAGATGGAGTACAACGTGGGAAAGCCACGTGGTAAGAAGAATAGAGGCATGGACTATTTTTGAAATGGGGAGAAAATTCAGAAATCTGAAATGCAAAGAGACTTGGGAGTGCTAGTCCCGGATTCTCTCAAGGTAAACTTGCAGGTGGAGTCAGTAGTCAGGAAGGCAAATGCAATGTTGACATTTATTGTGAGAGGACTTGAATATAAAAGCAGGGATGTACTTCGGAGGCTCTATAAGGCTCTGGTCAGGCCACATTTGGAGTATTGTGCACAGTTTTGGGCCCCATATCTCAGGAAAGGTGTACTGGCCCTGGAGTAGGCTCAGAGGATGTTCATGAGATTGGGCCAAGGATTGAAAAGCTTATTATAGGAAGAACGTTTGAGGGCTCTCGGACTATACTCATTGGAGTTTAGAAGGATGAGGACGGTTCTAATTGAAACCAACAGAATACTGAATGGCCTGGACAGAGTGGATGTTGGGAAGATATTTCCATTGGTAGGAGAGACTATGACCCGAGGAGCAAAGGGAAGAACTTGTAGAACGGAGATAAGGAGAAACGTCTTCAGCCAGAGAGTGGTGAATCTATGGAATTCCCTGCCACAGAAGGATGTGGAGGCCAGATCATTGAGTATATTTAAGACTGAGGTAGATAAGTTCTTGATTATCAAGGGGACCAAGGATTACGGGGAGAAAGTGGGAGAATGGGGTTGAGAAACTTATCAGCCATGATTGAATGTTGGAGCAGGCACGATGGGCTGAATGGCCTAATTTCTGCTCCAATCTCTTATGTCTTATGGTCTTAGCTGTTTTATTAATATTTCTTTAGGGAATGAAATCTGCCGTCCTTACCTGGTCTGGCCTACGTGTGACTCCCAACCCACTGCAATGTGGTTGACTCTTAGCTGCCCTCTGAAATAGCATAGCAGGACATTCAGTTCAAGGGCAGCTAAGCTGAGGTGACTGGCCTCGCTATTGATGTCCATACCCCATGTAAGGATAAAGGGAAAAAAACACCCTTGTTCCACTTTAATCCCTCTAATTTTCTGATTGGTCTTTCATCTATTTTCTCAATAACTGCGGCACCCTTTCAGTGCCATGGCAACCAGAACTGTAACACAACGCTCTAAACACAAACTTGCTCAGTATTGGGATTCCATTATCAACTTAATTGCTTGAATGGGACTTGAGCTCACGACCTCCTGGTGCATAGAACAGAAGCTGACACAAACCGATATTCACTGCTTATGTGTAACAGGAAATGGTATTACTGTACTTATTCATTTCATTGCTGAAACACAATTATCTAGAGTTCAGAAAAAGGCAGAGATTGGGCAGATAATAAAATGTGAGGCTGGATGAACACAGCAGGCCAAGCAGCATCTCAGGAGCTTTTGTGCTGTGTTCATCCAGCCTCACATTTTATTATCTTGGAATTCTCCAGCATCTGCAGTTCCCATTATCAGAGATTGGGCAGATTCTGGTGTGTTCCCATCACATGAGCAACTGTGGCCTGAGTTAATCTCTCTTTTTGTGAGTGCTTTAGTTCCTTCTTAGTCCTTTGCAAAGACAATTTATCACTGGAGGGAACTGTATTCCATGCTGTAACACAGCCATGGATTTCAGCAGAGTTCCAGAATAACCTCCCAGCGCAGTACTGAGGGGGGCGCTGTGCTCTCAAAGGTGCCAACAGAGACAGAGACCCTTTTAGTCCACTCAAGTCACAGAATCACAGCATAGTTACAGTGCAGGAGGAGACTGTTCAGCCCCTTGTACCTGCTCCAGCTCTCCAACTGAGCTATTCAGCTCGCCATGTGAAAGGTCCCTTGGCAGTATTTTGAAAGAAGGGTGTACGAATTCTCCCCTGTCTCCTGGCCAATTTTATCCCTCAATCAACGTCAGAAAGGAAGATTTTCTGGTCTTTGCTGAATGTGAGACTTAACTGTGTGCAAATTGGCTGCTAAATTTCCTGCAGTGATACACTGCTACATTCTCTGACTGCACTTCAAAAGCACTTAATTAGCTTTAAAAGTCTTTGGGATGTCCTGAAGTTTAGAAAATTGCTATATAAATGTACATCAGTTTTCTTCCACAGGAATTGCAATGTTTTTGATGCATTTCTGCTAATGATAATGAACATTTCTATCATTCCAGTGAATAATATTTAATTATAACTGATTCATGGAAACTAAATTCGTAATAAAAAGGTGATTTTTATTTACAGCCATTAAATCACAGCCATCCCCGTTCTCTGCAGTTTTAAATCTCGCTGAGAGTTTAATGATTTTGATTTGTTTTTCTAACTGTGATCAGATCAATGATTAAGCACCGTTTTTGTTGAGTACGGCTGTGATTTTCAGTTTGAGAAGATCTTCTTCCATGTTTAAGTTTCACACTGTTGCTTCGGAGTGGCCCAACTGGAAAATGCATTTCCATTCAACATATTAAACAATAGCTGATATAGAACATAGAACATTACTGCACAGTACAGTCCCTTCGGCCCTCGATGCTGCACCGACCTGCGAAACGAATCTGAAGCCCATCTAACCGACACTATTCCATTATCATCCATACGTTTATCCAATGACCATTGAAATGACCTTAAAGTTGGTGAGTCTGTTACTGTTGCAGGCAGGGCATTCCATGCCCTTACTATTCTCTGAGTAAAGGACCTACCTCTGACTTCTGACCTACATCTATCACCCCTCAATTTAAAGCAATGTCCCCTCATGCTAGCCATCACCATCCGAGGAAAAAGGGTCTCACTGTCCACTCTATCTAATCCTCTGACCATCTTGTATGTCACTATTAAGTCTCCTCTGTAACGTAAACAGCCTCAAGTCCCTCAGCATTTATTCACAGGGCCTGCACTCCAGATCAGGCAACATCCTGGTAAATCTCCTCTGCACCCTTTCCAAAGTTTCCACATCCTTCTTATAATGCGGTGACCAGAACAGTATGCAATACTCCAAGTGCGGCCACACCAGAGTTTTGTACAGCTGCAACATGACCTCATGGCTCTGAAACTCAATCCCTCTACCAATATAACCTAACACACCGTAAGCCTTCTTAACAACCCTATCAACCTGGATGGCAACTTTCAAGGATCTATGTACATGGACACCGAGATCTCTCTGCTCATCCACACTACCAAGAATCTTACCATTAGCCCAGTAGTCTGTATTCCTGTTACTCCTTCCAAAATCAATCACCTCACACTTCATTTGTCACCTCTTAGCCCATCTCGGCAGCTTATCTATGTCCCTCTGTAACCTGCAACATCCTTCCACACTATCCTCAACTCCACCGACTTTAGTGTCATCTGCAAATTTACTAATCCATCCTTCTACGCCTTCATCCAGGTCATTTATAAAAATGACAAACAGCAGTGGACCCAACACTGACCCTTGCAGTACACCACTAGTAACTGGACTCCAGGATGAACATTTCTCATTAATCACCACCCTGCGTCTTCTTACAGCTCGCTAATTTCTGATCCAAACCACTAAATCACACTCAATCCCATGCCTCCGTATTTTCTGCAATAGCCTACTGTGGGGAACCTTATCAAACACTTTACTGAAATCCATATACACCACATCAACCGCTTTACCCTCATCCACCTGTTTGGCCACCTTCTCAAAGAACTCAATAAGGTTTGTGAGACACGACCTACTCTTCACAAAACCGTGTTGACTATCCCTAATCAAATTATTCCTTTCTAGATGATTATAAATCCTACCTCTTATAATCCTTTCCAACACTTTATCCACAACCGAAGTAAGGCTCACTGGTCTGTAGTTACCAGGGTTGCCCCTCCTCCCCTTGTTGAACAAGGGGACAACATTTGCTATCCTCCAGTCCTCTGGCACTATTCCTGTTGACAATGACGACATAAAGGTCAAAACCAAAGGCTCGGCAATCTCCTCCCTAGCTTCCCAGAGAATCCTAGGATAAATCCCATCCGGCCCAGGGGACTTATCTATTTTCACACCTTCCAGAATTACTAATGCCTCCTCCTTATGAACCTCAATCCTGTCTAGTCTAATAGCCTGTGTCTCAGTATTCTCCTTGATAACATTGTCTTTTTCCTGCGTGAATACTGACGAAAAATATTCATTTAGCGCCTTGCCTATCTCTTAGGATTCCATGCACAACTTCCTACTACTGTCTTTGACTGGCCCTAATCTTACTCTAGTCATTCTTTTATTCCTCACATTCTTATAGAAAGCTTTAGGGTTTTCCTTGATTCTACCAGCCAAAGGCTTCTCATGTCCCCTCCTGGGTCTTCTTAGCTCTCTCTTTAGTTCTTTCCTGGCTAACTTGTAACTCTCAAGGGCCCTAACTGAGCCTTCACGCCTCATCTTTACATAATTCTCCTTCTTCCTTTTGACAAGAGATTCTTTAGTAAACCACGGTTCCCTCGCTTGACCACTTCCTCCCTGCCTGACAGGTACACACTTATCTAGGGCACACAGTAGCTGTTCCTTGAACAAGCTCCGCATTTCAATTGTGCCCAGGCCCTGCAGTTTCCTTCCCCATCCTTTGCATCCTAAATCATGCCTAATCACTTCATAATTGCTTTTCCCCAGCTATAACTCTCGCCCTGCGGTATATGCCTAAGTCTTTCCATCGCTGAAGTAAATGTAATCAAATTGCGGTCACTATCACCAAAGTGCTCACCTACCTGTAAATCTAACTCCAGGCCTGGTTCATTACCCAGTACCAAACTCAATGTGACCTCGCCTCTTGTTGGCCTATCTACATACTGTGACAGGAAACCCTCCTGCACACATTGGACAAAAACTGACCCATCTATAGTACTCGAACTATAGCGTTTCCAGTCAATATTTTGAAAGTTAAAGTCCCCCATAACAACTACCCTGTTACTTTCGCTCCTATCCAAAATCATCTTTGCAATCCTTTCCTCTCTATCTCTGGAACTTTTCGGAGGCCGAGAGAAAACTCCCAACAGGGTGACCTCTCCTTTCCTGTTTCTGGCCTCAGCCCATACTACCTCAGTAGACGAGTCCTCAACAAATGTTCTTTCTGCCACCGTAATACTGTCCTTGACTAACAATGCCACACCTCCCCCTCTCTTACCACCTTTCCTGATCTTACTGAAACATCTAAACCCCGGAACCTGCAACAACCATTCCTGTCCCTGCTCTATCCATGTCTCCAAAATGCCCAAAACAACGAAGTCCCGGGTACCAACCAATGCTGCAAGTTCACCCACCTTATTCCGGACGCTCCTGGCGTTGAAGTAGACACACTTCAAACACTTTCCTGCCTGCCGGTACACTCCTGCAACCTTGGAGCCTTATTCATGACCTCACTACTCTGAACCTCCTGTACACTGGACCTACACCTCAAGTTCCCATTCCCCTCGCTGAATTAGTTTAAACCCTTCTGAAGAGCATTAGCAAATTTCCCCCCCAGGATATTGGAACCCCTCTGGTTCAGGTGTAGACCATCCCATTTGTAGAGGCCCCACCTACCTCAGAATGAGCCCCGATTATCCAGATATCCGAATCCCTCCCTCCTGCACCATCGCTGTAGCCACGTGTTTCCACTGCTCTCTCTCCCTATTCCTCGCCTCACTAGCACATGGCACGGGTAACAAACCAGACATAACAACTCTGTTTGTTCTAGCTCTAAGCTTCTGTCCTAGCTCCTTAAATTTCTGCCTTACATCCCCATCCCTTTTCCTACCTATGTCATTGGTGTCTATGTGGACCATGACTTGGGGCTGCTATCCCTTCCCCTTAAGGATGCCGAAAACACGATCCGACCTCTGGCATCGTTCTGCGAGGGAATTATATTAAACACATTTACAACACTTCAGTTAAGTGTTGGCTGTGGTTCAGTGGTAGCTGATTTATGTCTAAATCAGAAGTTTTTGTGTTCAAGTCATGCTCTAGGATCTGTTCTGTACTGAGGAGGCATTCCATGGTTGAAGTTGCCATCCTTCCTTACATTCAAGCCCTAAGTCTCAACTCTAAGTGTAAAACATCCTATGGTGCAAATTTGAGAAACAGCAGGGAATTCATCCCCAGTTTCTGAGTCAGTATTTACCCTTCAGTCAATATCAAAAAGGAAGATTATTTGGTCCTTATCTCATTCCTGTTTGGGGAAGTTTGTTGTGTACAAATTACTGCTCTTGTTCCTACTTCGCAACAGTTCTGCACTTCAAAAGCAGTTTCTTGGCAGCGAAGCACTTTGAGATATCCAGTGTTTTGAAATCTTGCCATGGCAGGGAGAGGGGGAGGGCTGTGAGAGCGCGACAGAGCCATCCAGGGAGTAGACTGAGAGAGATAATGGGAACTGCAGATGCTGGAGAATCCGAGGTAACAAAGTGTGGAGCTGGATGAACACAGCAGGCCAAGCAGCATCTCAGGAGCACAAAAGCTGACTTTTCGGGCCTAGACCCTTCATCAGTAGACTGTCTTGGATCTGGTAATGGGTAGTGAGGCGGGTTTTAAATAATGAGTAAAAGATCCTCTAGGAAGTAGTGATCATAAGATGGTAGGATTTCACATTCAAGTTCGAGATTGAGAAACTGGGGTTGGAAACAACTACGTTTAACTTAAAAAAAGCGAATTACAATGAAACACTGTTGGCTAAAGTGGATAGAGTAACAGGAATAAGATTAAGCTAGCAGTGTCATTTAAGGGGGGTTAATCATAACCATCACCAAACATACATCCCAGTAAGGATGAAAGATTCTAAGAGAGGGATAAGCCAACCATGGCTAGCCCAGGAAGTTAAAGCAAGTGTTAAGTTGAAAAAACAAAGCACTTAATTAGCTCTAAAGGTCTTTGAGATGTCCTGAAGTTTAGAAAATTGCTATATAAATATACATCGGTATTCTTCCACAAGGAATTGCAATGATTTTGATGCAATTCTGTTAATTATAATGGACACTTCTATCATACCAGTGAAGAATATTTAATTACAAATGACTCATGGCAACTAAATTCGTAATAAAAATGTTCTTTTTTATTTACAGCCATTAAACCACAGCCATCCCCATTCTCTGCGGTTCTAAATCTCGCTGAGAGTTTAATGATTTTGATTTGTTTTTCTAACTGTGATCAGATCAATGATTAAGCACCGTTTTTGTTGAGTACGGCTGTGATTTTCAGTTTGAGAAGATCTTCTTTCATGTTTAAGTTTCACACTGCTGCTTCGGTGTGGCCCAACTGGAAAATGCATTTCCATTCAACATATTAAACAATAGCTGACCTCTGTCATGGTTCTGAGGGGGAATTATATTAAGCACATTTACAACACTTTAGTTAAGTGTTGGCTGTGGCTCAGTGGTAACTGATTGCTGTCTAAATCAGAGGTTTTTGGGTTCAAGCCTTGCACGAGGATCTGTTGAGTACTAAGGAGGCATTCCATGGTTGAAGTTATCAACCTTCCGTAAATTCAGGCCCTAAGTGCCAGCTGCAAGTGTAAAACATCCTATGACACAACTTTGAGAAACAGCAGCGAATTCATCCCCAGTTTCTGAGTCAGTATTTACCCTTCAGTCAATATCAAAAAGGAAGATTATTTGGTCCTTATCTCATTCCTGTTTGGGGAAATTCATTGTGTTCAAATTACTGCTCTTGTTCCTACTTCACAACAGTTCTGCACTTCAAAAGCATTTTCTTGGCAGCAAAGCATTTTGAGATATCCAGTGTTTTGAAATCTTGCCATGGCAGGGAGAGGGGGAGGGCTGCGAGAGCGTGACAGAGCCAACCAGACAGTAGGCTGTCTTGGATCTGGTAATGGGTAGTGAGGCAGGTTTAATTAATGAGTAAAAGATCCTCTAGGAAGTAGTGATCATAACATGGTAGGATTTAATATTCATTTCGAGACTTAGAAACCACGGTTGGAAACAACTGTGTTTAACTTGAATAAAGAATGCTACAATGAAATGAGAGCAAAGTTAGCTAAAGTAGACATTAACATGAATAAGAGTAAGCAAACAGTGACATTTAAGGAGGTAATTCATGACTCTCACCAAACATACATCCCAGTAAGGAGGAAAGATTCTAAGAGAGGGATAATCCAACCGTGGCTAACCCAAGTTAAAGGCTGTATTAAGGTGAAGTAGTAGACATGCTCGTCGAGCTGATGGGTTGGTTGCAAACATTTTGCAACCCTGCCAGGTAACATTGTCAGGACCATGCAGGGACTATGAGAAACGCTACATAGACCAGTCAGGGAAAAAAAAACTGACACTACAGATACACAAACACAATCTAGCCACCAAGAGACATGATCAATTCTCACTTGTCTGATTACACATGGGCAATGAGGGACATGAATTCAGCCAGGACAACACATCCATAATCGGTCAAGCCAAACAGACAGATGCCAAGGTATTCCTGGAGGCCTGGTATCCCAACTGGAACTCCATCAACAAACACATTGAATTAGGCCCACTGTATAGACCTTTGAGAAACAGAACTGGAAGTGACACCAACCACCCCAGCAAACTGAGGTATATAAACAACAAACGGGAGTGAATACCAATGCTTCACCTGAGCCACACTGACAGTGTTACCTAGCAGGGTGGTAAAATGTCTGCAATCAAACACACCAGCTCAGCGAGCGTGTCTACAGCATCATCCACAACCCGAGCTACAAATCATCTCAAAAACTTTGAAGTATTAAGTTGAAAGAAAAAGCATAGCAGGAGGTAAAAGTCATTGAAAGCCCTGAAAACTCAGGTCAATCCACAACCCAGCGAAGAAGAACTAAAAAGAAAGCAAAGATAGATAATAAACTACAAGCACAAATGAGCAAGGAGTAAAAAAACTGACAATAAGTGCCTCTATAATCTCACAAAAAAGGTAGAGAGAGGTTAAAGTAGACATAAGCCCTTCAAAAATGAGTTTTGGGAGATGATTCAGGGGACAAAGGAAATGGCTGAGGAGTTAGGCAGGCTGTTTGCAAAAGTCTTTATGATGGGAGAAACTTTGAAAATCCCGTTAAAGAATATGGGAGGAATTAAATATCATCCCCATCGCTGAAGAAGTAGTAAAGACAAACTAATGGAGTTAAAGGCAGATAAGTTCCCATGGGGCTAATGGATTGCATCCGCAGATTCTAAAAGGGGCGGCTACACACATAATAGATACTTTGTTCGTAATTTTCCAGAAATACCTTGGATTCTGGAGAAGTACCGGAGGATTGGAAAACTGCTAATGTGTCATCCCTATACAAAAAGGGAAGGAAGCAAAAAGCATGTAACTATAGGCCAATTGGCCTAACATCTAGTGTTGGAAAAGTATCGGAATCAATTATTGACAAGATGACAGCAGAGCATTTGGAAAACCAAAATCTAATCAGAGTCTGCATGGCTTCACAAAAGGGAAATCGTGTCTGACTAATTTATTAGAGATTTTTGAGGGAGAGTCAGCCAGAGTTGGTAGAAGGGAACAGTTGATGCATTATGTTTGGAATTCCAGAAGGCGTTGTCATAAAATTGTGATACGATAAGAGCCCCTGGTCTCGGAGGTTCTATTTTGATACAGCAGTTGGGATAAGGGGTACTTTCTCAGAGTGGCGACCTGTAACCAGCCCAGTTCCACAGGGATCGGTACTGGGACCATAACTGTTTACAATATATATTAATGACTTGGAGGAAGGATGTGAATGTACTATAGCCAAATTTACAGATGACACAAAAATAAGGGGAAAGGCAAGTTATGAGAGGGACACCAAGTTTGCAGGCAGATATTGATAGGTAAGGTAATTGGGCAAAATGTTGTCAAATGGAATAGATTGTGGGAAAATATGAGGTTGTTCATTTTGTGGGATATTGAGGGGTGGGGTATTGAGGGGTGGGGCAGTTATGGGATGGGGCACTGCAAAAGGTGTAGGACAGTATGAGGGGGGTGCAGCAGTGGGAGGGAGTGGGGCAGTGAGAAGTTGTGGATAATACCCCCTTAGATGAGGGTGCAGAGGTTCACTATGTTGGTAGTGAACATGTTCAGGGCGGGAAGTTTAGAATGAAATTCTCTTTTCTAAAAAAAAATGCAAAGGTGCACCTTAAATAAGAAAGCCCCTGCTCTGTGATTCTCTGTTTGAGCACCAGCTTAACCAGCCCATGGGTTCATGGAGAATGCAGATTCCTGCTCAGTACCATGAGTGAATGGAGACTAATTGCCCCATGTTACCATCAAAAAAGCAGATGATTAAAATTGGAAAGCACTGCAGGAGCACTGTAAAACTAGCCCCATGTTGGCGACAAAAGAAAATGATTGAAAATCTCTCCTAATTTAGGGCCGGGAGCACTTATGTTTCAGAATCTTGCAGATGTGAAAATGTTCGGCAAATATCAGCAGGAGCCCTATCACTGGCTAATGCTGTTGATACTTCAGGACGTACTGGGAGAGCTGCCTCAATGGACCAAAGTCTATCAGTGTGGCGCAATCTCAGAACCCCCTGCCTTTGGTCTGAACTGTGGAGAGACTAGATCCTAATGCATTTAGCCCTCTCAACTTCTGAGAGGACACACGAGGGCAAATTAAGTCAGGTTTGCTGATGACCAGTAGACAATGTTACCATGGTTATTCCTATGCATGCTGAATAAGTGAAAACAAGTGTTTTTTTTTGTTAATGGGCACGGAGCTCTGATTGGATGCTGACTTCCAAAGCTAGAAAATAAAATCCATCTCACATATATCTGAGGTGAGAGGCCAGCTTTCTGCAGTCTTTTGTCTGCCAGATTCCAAAGGCAAATATCAAAGAATGAAGCAGAGAACGGATCGCATTGGAGAGAATTGGGAAGCTGCCTTTCGTACAGACCAGCTACTGCCAAGAGCCTGGCTCATTTGTGTTCAGGGGCGTGTTGTGGTCCATACAAATGTTGCCAGTTTTCCCAGGTAAAAGCTGTCTGCAAGTTCCCAGTGTCAGAAAATTGTCCGGGCATCATCTTAAACCACAATATGTCTAGTTTTAGCAAAAAGACAACAATGAAAGCATTGAATCAAATGGACTTTCATTGAGCCAGTTTTGATTGTTACAGTTTATTGTATGGGGAACTGAATTTTATTTTAGAAATCTTTGAAGCGATGTGAGTTAGAAAGGAGGGGTGTGCAACTTTTATGTAAAATTGGGGTCAGCTTAGTGCCCTGAAAAGTGAAGGTGTCAATGCTGGAGAGTTGAAACCTGTACCCACTTCGATCTCACAGGCTGGAAGCTCAGCAGATACATAAGGTGATGCAGCCAGTTTCTCAAAGTAAGCTTTGCTGGGTGTGTCAGTTAACTCTTCTGCACTTCATATCATAACCTACATCACTCCATCATCTCATATTCCGCTTGGGAACCCCACAGCCCAATGGTATCAATGTGGACTTCACAAGCTTCAAAATTTCCCCTTCCCCTACTGCATCCCAAAACCAGCCCAGCTCATCCCCGCTCCCCTAACCTGTCCTTCCTCCTACCTATCGCCTCCTCCCACTTCAAGCCCCACCCCCATTTCCCAACTACTAACCTCATCCCACCCCCATGACCTGTCCATCCTCCCTGGACTGACCTATCTCCTCCCTACCTCTCCACCGACACTCACCTTCACTGGCTCCACCCCCGCCTCTCTGACCTGCCTGTCTCCTCTCCTCTATCCATCTTCTATCCGCAACCCCCTGTCTCCCCATTTATTTCAGAATCCCCTTCCCCTCCCCTATTTCTGAAGAAGGGTCTCGGCCCGAAACAACAAGGTGTGGAGCTGGATGAACGCAGCAGGCCAAACAGCATCTGAGGAGCAAGAAGGCTGATGTTTCGGGCCTAGACGCATTTCCGAAGAAGGGTATAGGCCCAAAACATCAGCCTTCCTGCCCCTCTGATGCTGCTTGGCCTGCTGTGTTCATCCAGCCCTATACCGTGTTATCTCACTTCATCCCCTTCCATATTTCGCCCGATGACTGTGCACTGAAATACAGAATTCATAACCTCTGAGTGAAGAAGTTTCTCATCAGCTCAGTCATAAAAGCACAAACCTTATTCTGAGACCAGGGCTGAATGAGGTTCAAAGCATCCAATCCAATGATTCTCAAGTGATCTGCTGCTCTTCATTAATTATGTAACTGACCTCTTTGAATTCATGCACCGAAAGAGGAAGAAGTACAATACAAAGACTTACCAGGATGTTACCAAGACTAGTGTGTTTGAGGTATAAGGAGAGGCTGGATAGGCTGGGACCTTGATTCCCTGAGCATTGGAGGCTGAGGCGTGACCTTAGAGAGGTTTACAAAGTGAGAGGCATAGATCAGGTAAATACCAAGGGTCTTTTCCCTAAGGTGGGGGGATTTCAAGACTAGGGGGTGTATTTTTAAAGTGAGAAGTGAAAGGACATGAGCGGCTTTTTGTTTACACCAGGAGTGTTTAGTGTGTGGAATGAACTGCCAGAGGAAGATATGGACGCAGATATCGTTACAACATTTAAAAGACATTCGGATGGGTACATAAGTAGGGTGGGTTTAGAGGAGTATGGCAGGAAATTGGGACTAGTTCATTTTAGGAAACCTGGTCAGCATGGGCTGGTTGGGCTGAGGGTTCTGTTTCCGTGCTGTAATACTCGATGACTGTACAAGTCACTGAGATTCTCTAAGCGAGCACAAAGTGAGTCAGCATTAAAAAATGAAACTAAGAGCTTTCAGATACATTCTTTGTAGATTAATGAGATGAGCATGTGTTTCTGAACTGACAGTACTATGGTACTATGTGTCCTAGCACTCCAACAGCGAAGTCCTTTTTTTCTCTCATTCAGGGGATGAGGGCATCGCTGGCCAGGCCAGCATTTATTGCCCATCCCTGACTGCCCAGAGGGAAGTTAAGAGTCAACCACATTGCTGTGGGTCTGGAGTCACATGTAGGCCAGACCAGGTAAGGATGGCAATTTCCTTCCCTAAAGGACATGAGTGAACCAGATGGGTTTTTCCCTGGCATTGACAATGGATTCACGGTCCTCATTAGAGTCTTAATTCCAGATTTTTTATTGAATTCAAATTCCACCATCTGCCATGGCAGGATTCAAATGCACGTCCCCAGAACATTATATCTGGGTCTCTGGATTAACAGTCCAGCAATAATATCACTAGGCCATCACCTCCCCTGAAGGGCAGAGGCGGTGTACAAGTTGGTCTGAGAACAGGTACGAAGATGTGCATGGATGAAGTGTATGTTACCATCTAAATGTATACCTATAGGGGAGGTGATGGCCTAATGGTGTTATCATTGGGCTGTTAATTCAGATACCCAGGTAACATCCTGTTGGACAGGTTTCAAATCCCACCACAGCAGATGGTGGAATCGGGATTCAATAAATCTGAAATTCGGAGTCAAATGATAACCATGAATCCATTGTCAAGGAAGAACCCATCTGGTTCACTAATGTGCCTTTAGGGAAGGAAACTGCCACCCTCACCTGTGAGTCCAGACCCATAAGGCAGTAAATGCTGCCTAGCCATCCTGCTTTGTCTTAAGCTTAGCCTCATTTCAGATTTGCAGTTTACTGATGTTTAGTTTTAAACAAACTCAGTGGAACAAATGCCCAGTCCTCAAACTAAACAATAATCTCTGTGGCTTCAAGGTTACCGTAATCATTTTTTAATTCATTAAAAGGATGAGGGCCTCACTGGCCAGGCAGCATTTATTGCCTATCCCTAATTGCCCAGAGGGCAGTTCAGAGTCAACCATATTGCTGTGGGCCTGAAGTGATATGTAGGCCAGACCAGGTAAGGGTGGCAGTTTCCTTCCCTAAAGAACCTGAGTGAACCAGAGGGTATTTTCCCCAACAATCAGCAACAGATTCATGGTCACCATTAGATTCTTAATTCCAGAAATTTTATTGAATGCAAATTCCACCATCTGCTGTGGTGGGATTCAAACCAAGGTCCCCAGAACATTACCTGGGTCTCTTGATTAAGAGTCCAGCAATAATGCCACTAGACCATCATCTCCCCATGTGAAAACACCAGGGAACATGTTATTACATGAAATGTTCAGCATTGCGACAACAGGACTAATGCCTGACCCTTCCCAAAAAGCTGTATCTTTTGGGAAATGCTGCATTCTATCTTTATTGGCCAGATCTTCACAGCCAAAGGATCAATTACACAAGCAAGAAACCTCTGCGTAGTCTTTAGAAAGCAATGCCTGGGCCTATCTGGAGGTTTCAAAACTACGTGGGATTTTGTTGGAGGAATAATCTTTTCAAGAACAGGACATTCGATAACTGTCTGTATCTAAATACCAACTGGGCACTGGTGTTACAACTGAGAGAGTGGTATTCAAGCCTAGTGAGAACTGCCCGTCAGCCAAAGGCCGTGTTTCACAGCACCAAGAAGGGGGTCACAGCTACAGCCAGATCTCAGAGGATCAAGGTGGGGACGAAATTATCTTTTGGGAGTTGTGGTTCTCGATTTGGGGACCATAGGAAGAGGGGGTCAGGGAGGGCAGATTGAATGAGGAGGGTTTCTGTTTATATGCTATATGACATATAACAGAAAGTAGCAAATGGGGAAGGAATTGACAGATGGAGGATAATGTGGGACGCTTTAGCAGGAAGAACAGAAAAGTAAAATGTTATTTAAGTGTGGACAGACCACAGAATAATTCAGTACACAGAGATCTGGATATCCCTGAATCCAAAACATTGGGTGTGTAGGTACAGAAAGTATTCTAAAATGGAGTGTTGGCCTTTATTGAGAAGAGTACGGCACACTAAAGGCAGGAAATCCCTGGGGAAACTAGACAGTGCCAATTCTCAATAACTCAGTATGAAGCTGAAGGTGCACAGCAGGCCAGGCAGCAACAGAGGAGCAGGAAAGCTGACGTTTCGGGTTGGGACCCTTCACCAGAAATGTCAGTTCTTGACCTGAATGTCAGGCCAGTTACCTGACGGGAGCACCTCACTGCTGGCTTCATCCTGCTCTATCGTCTTCTCAGTGTCCCTGCATTCTCCACAGAAACTGTGCTCCTCCACATTCACACTCTCTCATCATACTGGTAAATTTCCTCTGCTCGCTCTCAAGTGCACCCTTCCTACAACACTGCTACACTTCCAATGTAGGCTGTTGGTTAAACATCCTCAGATGTGAAACGCACTTAATAAAACAAAGTTTTACCTTCTCAACTCTTCAATGGGTCTCTGTCGTTTATGTGAACTGCTTTTTTCAGCTAATTCAGTTACTTCTTACAGCCCTCAGCATACTTTGCAGATGTAGTTAATTTTTTTGTGTTCTCCTAATTCAGCTTTTATTGGGAGATGACAGTATTGTCATTTATAAAGGACCAATAAATTGGATTCTTTTTTAGTATGGTACATGGGATTTTTTTTTCCCAGAGTTTTGGGTGTTTAATAATTCCTTCATTTTACCAGCCAGGTGCTACAAATTATAGTCATTATCAAAGGTCAAATGACTCACTGATTGTTGCTATGATGGTAAAATTGCATAATTTCATCAAGCATATTAATGCATCGATCAAACAACAACTTGCAACACGACTAAGAAACTAATCTGGGATAAAAGACACATTGGCTTTGTTATGACTGAGTCTGAAGGAATGCCCTGTCTCTTCAGTCTCCAGTGCTCCACGGGTCACGACATGCATTTTAAAATATAGTATACAGAAAGTTCTGTATTCTTTACCTATGAAATGAAAATATCCACCAATTAGGTTTCTTTAATAAACAAAAAAAATTCATTTATTATCAAACAAAACCCATTTAATGAAGATACAGAACTGATGAACATGCACAATATAAAAGTTATTTACCCCTGTAAATAACATGAGCCCACCTCCACATACACTCACAAGCACACATATATGTGAATACGGACACAGACAAGTACACCTACACACACAAACACGTACACATACACACACACATACAAGTACATGTATACATAGATATATTCACATGCATACCTACACACACACACACGCGCGCGCGCGCACGTATGCACAAACATATATGTACACACATATACCACCACAAATACACACACACACATACATATCCACGCAAACATGTACACGTACCTACATTCACACAGACAACACACCAGGTTCACTTAAAAAAGTATATGGTGTATCTCTTACCACTCTTCAGGCTGTGGAAGTCAACACCTTTGACACTATCAAAGTGTCCCAGATCCCAAAACTGTCACTAACTCTGCCTGTAGGCCACTGGTGTCCACAGAACCTTCGTCACTTTCACTCCTTCCCCGGCTCTGCACAATAACCTCTTCACCCCATTCGGTCTACAATCCCTCCGTCCCACAGTCTTCCTCCACCTCACTGCCTCCTTTTCCCTCCCTGCCACTCCCAGCCTCCCTCCCACACATCGCCTCACTCCCACTCACTGCCTCTCTCTCAATCACTGCCTCGTTCCCTCCCACTGCCTCCCTCCCCCTCATAGCCTCGTCCTTGCTACCTTCCTCCCACTCACTGCCTCCCCCTCACTGCCTCCCTCCTACTCATTATCTCACTCTGGTCACTGCATCCCTCACTTCACTGCCCCCCTTTCACTCACTGCCTCCCTCGTTGTCACTGTCTCATTCCTTCTCACTGCCTCCCTCCCAGGGAGGCATACCAGGAAAGTGTCAGGAATGTTGTGGACAAATGGTTGGAATTGATGCAGTAAGTAAATCACAATCCTCGAGTTGCATTCCATTAAGAATGTTACAAATATTCGTTTTATTGCTACATCTTCCTGTTACATCACTGAAAGTGGCATCTCAGGCCCTGCGACTAAATGAGTAGGTGTAGCCCTTACCATTGTGTTGGCAATAAATGCAATTAAAAGAAAAACACTTTCTGGCTAATGCTGCTTATTCACCAAGGCCAAAATCCAGGATATGGTGCAGAATGTTCCAAATGTTTTTGCACGTATGGACAAGTCACAAATGGTGTACACTTGTCTCTGGAATCTTGGCAGACACAGCTTGCTCAGAAAACATAATATTGGGAAACTGCTTCAAGTAGTCTTCCAGAAGAACAATGAAGTTTTACCCTAGTCTCAGAGAAAAGGTGTTTTAGAAACAGATGTGAAACAGAACTGAAAACCCAAATACAAACTTCTAGCCTGCAAACTCTGTTCAAACAAAACAGACATCAATGGCTGTAGTAAAATCACTAGGCATTTTCCCGAAAGTTCAAGTGACCAAGAGCAACAATTATGGGGATCCGTGTAGTTTCCAAGAAGTACCTTGTGTAAAAATCTCAACGACCTTTCATTGGCTGGCCTTTTCATTACAAACATTCTAGGCATCTCCACGATTCTTCAAACACATGGAATTTTGAATGTACTGCCATCATAATACCACCAAAATTTTCTGGTTGCAGCAGCAGCGCGAGCGGGAGCTTAGACCGGGGCCTGTCGGGAAGCCGGTGAGTCACTGCCTTAAAAACATACCTCGTGAATAGGCGGAGGTACGCTGAGCAGGAGCTGGACACGGGACTGGTGAGTGAGTGAGGTAATATATTTGTGTGGTTGCGTTAACCGAAACACTACCCGGGTAGTGTCTCCCACCTATCCTCCTCCTCTAACCAAAAAAAAGGTTCTGTGTGCCTGATTGGTAAGGTAACAAGTTTATTTTTTATTCTTTATTTTTAATTCTTGGGAAGTTAGAATAATGGGAACGGAGGTCAGGGCAGTTGAATGTTCCTCCTGCAGAATGTGGGAGGTAAGGGTCACCACTAGTGTCCCTGTTGACTACATCTGCGGGAAGTGCACCCAACTCCAGCTCCTCGAAAACCACGTTAGGGAACTGGAGCTGGAGCTGGATGAACTTCGGATCATTCGGGAGGCAGAGGGGGTTATTGAGAGGAGTTACAGGGAGGTAGTCACTCCTCAAATACAGGAAAAAGGCAGATGGGTTACAGTCAGGGGACGGAAAGGGAACCGGCAGGCAGTGCAGGGATCCCCTGTGGCCATTCCCCTCAACAATAAGTATACCGTTTTGGATACTGTTGGGGGGGACGACTTACCAGGGGAAAGCAGTGGTGCACAGTCTCTGGCACAGAGTCTGTCCCTGCTGCTCAGAAAGGAAGGGGGAAGAGGAGCAGAGCATTAGTCATTGGGGACTCCATAGTTAGGGGGACAGATAGGAGGTTCTGTGGGGACGAGAGAGACTCACAGTTGGTGTGTTGCCTCCCAGGTGCCAGGGTGCATGGTGTCTCTGATTGTGTTTTTGGGATCCTTAAGGGGGAGGGGGAGCATCCCAAGTCGTGGTCCACATAGGCACCAACGACATAGGTAGGAAGAGAGATAGGGATTTAAGGCAGAAATTCAGGGAGCTAGGATGGAAGCTTAGAGCTAGGACCAACAGATTTGTTGTCTCTGGTTTGTTGCCCGTGCCACATGCTAGTGAGGCGAGGAATAGGGAGAGAGAGGAGTTGAACATGTGGCTACAAGGATGGTGCAGGAGGGAGGGTTTTGGATTCTTGGATAATTGGGGCTCTTTCTGGGGTAGGTGGGACCTCTACAAGCAAGATGGTCTTCAACTGAACCAGAGGGGTACCGATATCCTGGGGGGGAAATTCGCTAGGGCTATTCGGGTGGGTTTAAACTAATTCAGCAGGGGGATGGGCACAAAAATTGTAGTTCGACTTTAGAAAAGGTTGAGAGTAGGGTGGTCCGAAATAAAGTTTCAGGGAAGCAAGATGGCACCGGCAAGCAAGAAGTTGGTTTGAAGTGTGTCTACTTCAATGCCAGGAGCGTCCGGAATAAGGTAGGTGAACTTGCAGCATGGGTTGGTACCTGGGACTTCGATGTTGTGGCCATTTCGGAGACATGGATAGAGCAGGGACAGGAATGGTTGTCGCAGGTTCCGGGATTTAGATGGTTCAGTAAGAACAGAGAACATGGTAAAAGGGGCGGAGGTGTGGTATTGTTGGTCAAGGACAGTATTACAGTTACAGAAAGGATGTTTGGGGACTCGTCAACTGAGGTAGTATGGGCTGAGGTTAGAAACAGGAAAGGAGAGGTCACCCTGTTGGGAGTTTTCTATAGGCCTCCGAATAGTCCCAGATATGTAGAGGAAAGGACAGCAAAGATGATTCTCAATAGGAGTGAGAGAGACAGCGTAGTTGTCATGGGGGACATTAACTTTCCAAATATTGACTGGGAACACTATAGTTTGAGTACTATAGATGGGTCAGTTTTTGTCCAGTGTGTGCAGGAGGGCTTCCTGACACAGTATGTAGATAGGCCAACAAGGGGCGAAGCCACATTAAATTTGGTACTGGGTAATGAGCCCGGCCAGGTGTTAGATTTGGAAGTAAGTGAGCACTTTGGTGATAGTGATCACAATTCTATTATGTTTACTTTAGTGATGGAAAGGGATAGATGTATACCACTGGGCGAGAGTTATAGCTGGAGGAAAGGCAATTACGACGAGATTAGGCAAGATTTAGGGAGCATAGGATGGGGAAAGAAACTGCAGGGGATGGGCACATTAGAAATGTGGAGCTTATTCAAGGAAAAACTCCTGTGTGTCCGAGATAAGTATGTACCTGTCAGGCAGGGAGGAAGCTGTAGAGCGCGGGAGCCGTGGTTTATGAAGGAAGTGGAATCTCTGGTCAACAGGAAGAAGAAGGCTTATGTTAGGATGAGATGTGAAGGCTCAGTTAGGGTGCTTGAGGGTTACAAGGTAGCCAGGAAAGACCTAAAGAGAGAGCTCAGAAGAGCCAGGAGGAGACATGAGAAGTTCCTGGTAGATAGGATCAGGGCAAAACCTGGGGCTTTCTACAGGCATTTAAGGAATAAAAGAATGACGAGAGTAAGATTAGGGCCAATCAAGGATAGTAGTGGGAAGTTGTGTGTGGAGTCAGAGGAGATGGGGGAAGCACTAAATGAATATTTTTCAACAGATTATTCACTCTAGAAAACGACAATGTTGTCGAGGAGAATACTGATATACAGTTTACTAGACTAGGTGGGATTGAGGTTCACAAGGAAGAGGTATTAGAAATCCTACAGAGGGTGAAGATAGATAAGTCCCCTGGGCCGGATGGGATTTATCCTAGGATCCTCTGGGAAGCCAGGGAGGAGATTGTCAAGCCTTTGGCATTGATCTTTAACTCGTCATTGTCTACAGGAATAGTGCCAGATGACTGGAGGATAGCAAATGTGGTTCCCCTGTTCAAGAAGGGGAGTAGAGACAATTCTGGTAATTATAGACCAGTGAGCCTTACCTCAGTTGTTGGTAAAGTGTTGGAAAAGGTTATAAGAGACAGGATTTATAATCATCTAGAAAAGAATAATTTGATTAGGGATAGTCAGCACGGTTTTGTGAAGGGTAGGTCGTGCCTCACAAACCTTATTGAGTTCTTTGAGAAGGTGACCAAACAGGTAGATGAGAGTAAACTGGTTGATGTGGCATATATGGATTTCAGCAAGGTGTTCAGTAAGGTTTCCCACAGTAGGCTATTGTACAAATGCAGAGGAATGGGATTGTGGGAGATATAGCAGTTTGGATCAGAAATTGGCTTGCTGAAAGAAGACAGAGGGTGGTGGTTGATGGGAAATGCTCATCAACAGACCAGTTACTAGTGGTGTACCGCAAGGGTCGGTGTTGGGTCCACTGATATTTGTCATTTTTATAAATGACCTGGATGAGGGTGTAGAAGGATGGGTTAGTAAATTTGCAGACGACACTAAGGTCGGTGGAGTTGTGGATAGTGAAGAAAGATTTTGTAGGTTACAGAGAGACATAGATAAGCTGCAGAGCTGGGCTGAGAGGTGGCAAATTGAGTTTAATGCAGACAAGTGTGAGGTGATGCACTTTGGTAGGAGTAACCGGAATGCAAAGTACTGGGCTAATGGTAAGGTTGTTGGTAGTGTAGATGAGCAGAGAGATCTCGGTGTCCATGTACAGAGATCCTTGAAAGTTGCCACCCAGGTGGACAGGGTTGTTAAGAAGGCATACAGTGTTTTATTAATAGAGGGATCGAGTTCCGGAACCAAGAGGTTATGGTGAAGCTGTACAAAACTCTGGTGCGGCCGCACTTGGAGTATTGCGTACAGTTCTGATCACCGCATTATAAGAAGGATGTGGAAGCTTTGGAAAGGGTGCAGAGGAGATTTACTAGGATGTTGCCTCGTTTGGAGGGAAGGTCTTACGAGGAAAGGCTGAGGGACTTGAGGCTGTTTTCGTTTGAAAGAAGAAGGTTGAGAGGTGACTTAATTTAGACATATAAAATGATCAGAGGGTTAGGTAGGGCGGATAGGGAGAGCCTTTTTCCTAGGATGGTGACAGTGAGCACGAGGGGGCATAGCTTTAAATTGAGGGTTGAAAGATATAGAACAGATGTCAGAGGTAGCTTCTTTACTCAGGGAGTAGTAAGGGTATGGAATGCTTTGCCTGCAACAGTAGTAAATTCGCCAACTTTAAGTACATTTAAGTCGTCATTGGACAAGCATATGGATGTACATGGAATAGTGTAGGTTAGATGGGCTTCAGATTGGTATGACAGGTCAGCACAACATCGAAGGCCAAAGGGCCTGTACTGTGCTGTCCTGTTCTATGTTCTATGTTCTATAATACAATGTAAATGTCAACAATGGAAATAAACCTGCACTTATTGTTATCTTTAACGTAATGAAACATCCTAAGGTTCTCCAGAGGAGAATTATTTAAAAAAAAATTTAGCACTGATCTACAAATGAAATGTAGTGACAGATGACAAAAAGCTTGGTCAAACAAGACCAAGAACATCTCAAAACATAGAACATAGAATATAGAACAGTACAGCACAGTACAGGCCCTTTGGCCCTCGATGTTGTGCTGTCCTATCATCCTACACTAAGATCAATCTAACCTGCATACCCTAGATTTTACTATCATCCATGTATGTATCCAAGAGCTCTTAAATGCCCTTAAAGTATGTGACTCCACTATCACTGCCGGCAGCACATTCCACACGCCCACCACTCTCTGTGTGAAGGATCTACCTCTGACATCTCCCTTATACCTTCCTCTAATCACCTCAAAATTAAAATAATAGTCATTTCTTTGCTGGGGAAAAGTCTCTATCTATGCCTCTCATCATCTTGTACACTTCATTCAAGTCACCTCTCATCCTTTATCACTCCAATGAGAAAAGCCCTAGCTCCCTCAACCTTTCCTCACAAGTCCTGCCCTCCAGTCCAGGAGGCATTCTGTTAAATCCCCTCTGCACCCTCTCTAAAGCTTCCACATCCTTCCTGTATTGAGGTGACCAGAACTGAACACAATATTCCAAGTATCAGAGATAATAGGAACTGCAGATGCTGGAGATTCCAAGCTAATAAAATGTGAGGCTGGATGAACACAGCAGGCCAAGCAGCATCTCAGGAGCACAAAAGCTGACGTTTCGGGCCTAGACCCTTCATCAGAGAGGGGGATGGGGGGAGGGAACTGGAATAAATAGGGAGAGAGGGGGAGGCAGACCGAAGATGGAGAGTAAAGAAGATAGGTGGAGAGAGTGTAGGTGGGGAGGTAGGGAGGGGATGTAGGTGGGGAGGTAGGGGGGGGATATTCCAAGTGTAGTCTAACCAATCATTTGCTGCAGCAGGCCAAGTACATGGGAGGAATGGATAGTTATCCCAACTCTTAAAGAGCACTTCAAAAGAGGAAGGGGAGCTAGAAAGGCACAGAGATTTAGGTAGGGAATTCCAGAGATTAGGGCCAGGATAGCTGTAGACATGATCACGAAGAATGAAAGAAATAGAGTTGAGTTTTTTTTTCCTTTAATCAATAATGGGATGAGGGTGTTGCTGCACTAGACAGCATTAGTTGCCCATCCCTAATTGCCCAGAGGGCAGTTCAAAGTCAACTACATGGAGGGTCTGGAGTCACATGTAGGTCAAGCCAGGTAAAGATGGCAGTTTCCTTCCCTGAAGGGCATTAGTGAACCAGATGGGTATTTTCTGGCAATGGATTCATGGTCATTACTAAATTCTTAAGTCCAAATATTTTATTGAGTTCAAGTTCCACCATCTGCTGTGGCAGGATTTGAACCAAGGTCCCCAGAGCGTTAGCTGGATTAATCTGGATTAACAGTGCAGCAATAATACCACTAGGCCATCACCACCCACCAGCCCCCAACAAACTGTCCATAAGCATCCAGAATTGGAGAAGTGTTGACAACTTGGAAGGTCATAGTGCTGGTGGAGATGGCAGAAATGGAGAGGACACTACTATGGAGGTATTTGAAGTCAATTATGAGGATTTTAAAATGAAGGTGCTGTTTAACTAGGAGTGAATGCATTACACTGAACACAGGGTTAATTGGTGAACGGGATGTGCGCAATTAAGATCTAGCCCCACACAGTTTATATTCCGTGAAGTTTCTGGAGAGGAGAATTTAGGAGGTTAGACAGTTTACACGGTCAGGAACCGAGGCAACAAAATGCAGGACAGGGGGTTTGAGTGGGAGTGCAGAGTTGGCATGTGTTATAGATGTAGTGAACATGATAGGAAGGATACATGGGATAAAATACATCACAGAGATCAAACAATGAGCTGTGAGACGAAGTGGTGGAGACTGGTACAATTACAACATTTAAAAGGCATCTAGATGGGTACATGAATAGGAAGGGTTTAGAGGGATATGGGCTAAATGCTGGTAGATGGGACTAGATTAACAGGATATCTAGTTGGCATGGACAGGAGGAACTGAAGGGTCTGTTTCTGTGCTGTACATCTCCATCGCTTGATACGGCAATCTGGTTGGAAAGGAGTTGAAAGCAGTCAGTGAATAGGGAATGGAGTTTGCACTGTGGCCCAACTAAAACTGGCTTCGGCCTTTCCAACTTTTAATTGGAGGAAACCTCTGTTCATCCTCTCAGACAAGCAAGCTGATAATGTACAGACAGTGGGGGTGCTGAGAGCTGTGATGGTAAGGTGGAACTTGGGGTTGTGAGCACATAGATAAGATCTGCATTGTGCGTTTGGATGCTGTCACTGAGGACAACACTTGGACAAGAGACAGGAGGGTGTCAGGGATTGACCCTTAACTGTGGGAAAGTGGGCAAATGAGCTTTCATCGCTGTCGTTATCTTCAGCCTCTGTAGCTGGGGATTGTGGTAGTTTATACATGCAGCCTCCTGAAGCTCCCACCAATGAGTGAACCTTTGATAGCTCATTCTTCACAAAGACAGAACAGAACCAAAAAGAAACTGGAATGTTGGTGGGGGTGGGGAGTCAGGAAAATGCTGGTGGCTAAACATTAACAGGTATGTCACTGGTTAAGTCCTGAGATAACTGTTATTGGTCACACAGTAGGGTCTCAGTAGGAAGGAGGGCCTAGGCCTGCTTTCCTGCTCCTCTCATGCTGCTTGGCAGCTTTGCACCTTGTTATCTCATTGGTTACATAGTATTACTTTAAAGGAACAAAAGACTTGGGAGGAGGTGTAGGATAATGGGTTAGTCCCATCATTCTAACGAATTGATGTGGTTGGGGCAGAGTGATACTACAGAAGAGGTTTACCCATAGGCTAAAGTCTTAGAGTCATACAGTACAGAAACAGACCCTTCGGTCCAACCAGTCCACACCGAACAAAATCCCCAAACAAACTGGCCCCACCTCCTTGCTCCTGGCCTATATCATTTCAAACCTTTACTGTTCATGCATCTATCCAAATGCCTTTTAAACATTGTAACTGTACCCACATCCATCACTTCCTCGGGAAGTTTATTCCACACAGGAAGTGGCAGGCATAGTTGGATGGATGATTTCAATCTTAGAAATTAGCAGATCGCTGAGTTTGGCCCAGTTACTGACATCTTTTCAAATTAAGACAGACCCGCAACTGGTAAATTGGAAATTATGAATAAGAGTCAAGTCATTGCAGAACAGTTTGTCCCGATTAGCTTCAATAGCCCTCGTATGAGCTCACCATGCTGACTCATACAGATGTAACCAAGCAAAGAGAGGTTCCAGTCTCCTTCATCTTTCTCATAACCCCAGAACACGACAACCACCAATATACCTTTGAGAAGTATTCACTGTGTAGGAAAGAAGCAGAAGCTCCTACAATCAAATAATCCAAATGAGTAATATTGATTGAGGGATAACTGTCCTACGCCTCTTCAGTGTATTGGCTTAGGATCTTTTACATTCAACCGAGTGCGCAGTTTAATATTTCATGAAAAAAATATTCAGAACTCCCTCAGTAACTCAGCCGAGTGTCAGTGTAGATCTCGGTGCTCCAGTTTATTCTCACCACCTCTTCTTTTTATAGAATGAGACTTTTTGTTTGGACCGAATCGTGAAATTCTGTACAAATGCCCCCTGTGGTTTATCTCTCCACTTTCCCAGGGACTCCTTAATGTGAGGAGATGGAATGCAAGCAGGTGAACAGGTAACTTCTGAGGAAGGGTCATCTGACCCAAAACATTAACTCTGATTTCTCTCCACAGATTTGCCAGACCTGATGAGCTTTTCCCGCAATTTCTGTTTCTGTCTCAGGCTTATGATTCTGTTTGACTTTGTATTTCTGTGACAGCTGGTCTGCTGTGAAAGCGTAGGGCAATGTTCCTCAAGACATCTGTACAGGGCATTGGTAAGGCCTTGTTTGGAATATTGCATTCAATTCTGGTCGGCCTGCTCTACAAAGGATGTTATTAAACTGGAAAGGGTGCAAAAAAGATTTACAAGGATATTACTGAGACTGGAGAGTTTGAGTTGTAAGGAGAGGTGGACAGGCTGGGGCTGTTTTCTCCAGAGCAAGGGGCAATATTATTGAGGTTTATAAAATCACAAGGGGCCTAGATAAGGTGAAAAGCCAGGGCAGGGGAATCCAAATCTAGAAGGCATAGGTTTAAGAGAGGGAAGATATAACAGGGACTTAAGGGGCAATTTTTTCATGCAGAGAGTGGTGTGTATATGGAATGAGCTGCCAGAGGAAGTGATGGAGGCTGGTATAGTTCCAACATTTAAGAGACGTTTGGACATGCAAATGGCTGGGAAAGGTTTAGAGGGATATGGGCCAAACGAAGGCAAATGGGACTGGTTCAGTTTGAGCAACGAGGCACAGTCAATCCAACCAACCTGTGGGAAGAAACTGGAGCACCTGGAGGAAACCCACACAGACACAATGTGCAAACTCCACATAAACAGTCACCCGAGGCTGGAATTGAACCGCTGGGCCACTGAACTGTGCTGCCAATGGAACCAGCTAGCAATCAGCCTCACATTACTCTACCCTGTAACTAGGGTTTGCCAAACACAATTAACCAGGAAAGCCTTAAAAACTTCAAGATTCATGTACCTAGTTATAATTTTGTTCTCCCTGTAATTTTCCTTGGCTTGTATGCTAGCTGGCTTAAATTAATGAATTGAAAATGTACAACTAGTGGTGTTTTTTTAAAAAACAAATTAGATGTTTATTCAGTTACTTGCTGTACCTGCATTGGCGAATCATGCACGAGGATACCTGAATCTCTCTACATTTCAGGCTTCTGAAATCTCTCACTATTTAAATAACATGCTTTTTTTCACATCTTCTTCCCAAAATGGGCAAATTCATGTTTTCCCAGCTTATGCTCTATTTGCCAGATTTTTGTTCTTTCAGTTAAACTATCTTTTTTTTTAAATAGCCTCAAGTTCACTTAAAAACATGGAAAATAGGAGCACGAGTAGACTATTTGGCTCTTCATTATGATCATGGCTCATTATCCAACTTCCTGTTCCCGCTTCCTCCCCATATCCTTTGATCCCTTTATGCCTAAGAATTATATCTGACTCCTTCTTGGAAACATACAATATTTTAACCTCAGCGGCTTTCTGTGGTAAAGAGGTGAAGATATTTCTTCCCATCTCAGCCTACCCTATATCCTTTGACCTGTTTATTGAAAACATCCTTCCTGCATCTACCCAGTCCAGACATGTTAGAATTTTATAGGTTTCTATGAGACGCCACCCCTCATTCTTCTTCAGAGAATACAGTGCTCATCTTTCTTCATATGTCAGTCCTGCTATCTAAGGAATCATATTGGTAAATACTCTCTTCATAGCCAGAACATCCTTCCTCAGATAAGGAGATCAAAACCCCACAGAATACACCCAGGCGAGATCTTACCAAGGCCCTGTACAATTGTGGCAAGACATCACTGCTCCTGTGCTTCAATCTTCTTGCTACGATGGCCAACATACCATTTACTTTCTTCACTGCCTGCTGCACCTACAATGCTTACTTCCAGTGACAAGAGCACCCAGATCTCATTGCACCTCCCTCTTTTGTAAATCTATCACCATTCAGATAAAAACTGCTCATCTGTTTTTGATACCAGAGTGGATGACCTCACATTTATCCACACTATATTGCATTTGCAATGTACTTGAACACTCACCTTTCCCAAAATACTCAGTGTAGCAAAGTCATGTAAAGTTCTTCACATACAGCACAGTTTGGGGAATTGTCTTAAATAGAGTTAGCGTGCATTTTTATAACACTTTTCATGATTTCAGGATGTTTCAAAGCAGCTCATAGAAATGAACTGTCATCTTTACTCTAATACAAACCTCAACAGTCCCTGGAATCCACCGAATAACAAAGGCTCGATCATCTCTTCGTGGCAGTTGCTTGATGGAGAGGCAGGTCCAGGGGGAGAAAACTAAAATCACTGCTCGTTTTCAAAACACGTGAATAGTTCCTTAGGATCACTTAGACCCACTAAGAGGGAAGGCAGGGGTCATATTCTGACATCTCACAAAAGATAGTGAAGTATCCTTCGGTACTACACTGGAACATTAACCGAGACCAAACGGCTCTGAGATTGCTCTCTGCTGGCCCTTGGGGATCTCAAAGGCCTTTCTGAAGGTGGGACACCTTGGCTGTACTCACAGGGGAGGTTACCACCCACGGTGCCATGATCTTCTTCCAAGATGGCAGCGGCAGGTTGGGCAGCATTTGGCTCCTGAGTCCAGGGTTTGGCTGCTCATGGGGCACATCCAGACAGCCTCATCGTTGCCTTTCCAGCTCATTCACGTTTCTTTTTTCATTTTGGTGGCCCTGGGGCCTCATCCTGATGTCCTCCCGCAGGAGGCTGAGGGCCTGCGTATCTCCGTACCAGCTCCATCTCAGATGGTGGGATTGGACGACCAGCCAGGGCCCCACTGGTCCACTCAAAGCCAGGATCTCACCTCGGTCCACTCAGAGCCAGGACCCCTTTGGTCCACTCAGAGCCAGGGCCCCCTCGGTCCACTCAAAGCCAGGGCCCCCTTGGTCCACTCACAGCCACGAACCCCTCGGTCCACTCAGAGCCAGGACCCCTTCGGTCCACTCACAGCCATGACTCCCTCGGTCCACTCACAGCCATGACTCCCTCGGTCCACTCACAGCCAGGACCCCCTCGGTTCACTCACAGCCAGGACCCCACTGGTCCACTCAAAGCCTGGATCTCACCTCGGTCCACTTAGAGCCAGGACCCCCCTTGGTCCACTCAAAGCCAGGGACCCCTCGATCCACTCACAGCCAGGACCCCCTCGGTCTACTCACAGCCAGGACCCCCTTGGTCCACTCACAGCCAGGAACCCCCCTCGGTCCACTCACAGCCACGACCCCCTTGGTCCACTGACAGCCAGGACCCCCTCGGTCCACTCAGAGCCACGATCCCCTCGGTCCACTCACAGCCAGGACCCACTTGGTCTACTCAGAGCCAGGACCCCCTCGGTCTACTCAGAGCCAGGACCCCAACGGTCAATGTCCAGTATCAGATGGCAGCGTGGGACCCATGCAGCGCGACCATTTCCAGCTCGGAAATGGCAGGTGTGGAAGTGACAGCGCCTGTGGTGGTAGAAAAGGAGCACATTTTCAGGACCTCAAGGACAATGTCAGACAACGGCGGCTGGAGGAGCAGAGAGGGTGAAGTCCACGGAGAGGGAAAGATGAACTTCGGAAGATGTTTCAGTTTCAGTAATATCAGCATAATATTAATTTAATCAGTATTTTACCATTTTTACATTTTATTTAGTGATTTATTCTGTAATCTAAGGTGGCGCGGAAACATGGAGACATTATCCACTTTTCACTGTACCTAGGCACAATTGACAATATATTAAATAAATCCAAATAAATCTGAGAGGAAGAGAATGCTCCTGCCCCTAGGTTCCTGATCTTCCCCTGTTTCTTGTATGGCTATGCTCAGGCTCTCTCTATGTGCTGTTGCAAACATTGTACAGACAATGTACTGAGAAGTAGGCGCGCCCATCTCACTGACATTTGCAAATATCTGTTTTCTTAAAAGTCTCACGAAATACTCTTTACATGCAGCCCCTCGTGGGATGAGCACTTTTAAATATTATCATTTGAATGGGAGCTCCATGATTGCTAATTCATTGTAAAAGGGATCCTGCACCCAATAAGAAACACTGGCCGAGAGGACATGCTCTCATTCTGGATCAGTGTCTAACTCAGAGTGGGAGAGTTGCCAATGAGCCATAGTGCCAAGTAAACACTCACCAGAATCCTTTCATTTCAGCCCTAATTTGGAGATCTCTTTCAATTCTGTTTTTATGTTTGGCGTAATACAGATGAAACATTGAAAGTAACAGGAATGAAATTCTTTTATGAAAATAAGAAGAGTTAGCAATAAATAGACACATTAATAAGGACGAAGATAATATTTGCGTTCTGTCCGCGGTCAGATCGGAACTCATTGATGGACAAACATATTACATCAACAATAGAGACACTAGCAACTCAGAATGATAACTGGAGTCAATAGTTTTAACACATCAAATGTCCCTCACAGCAACAGAATTGAACAACAATCAGTATCAAGCCAAAGAGGGAGACATTAGGACAGGTAAGAAACAAGGGGTGGTTTCAAGGAGCTTCCTAAGAGAGAGAAGCAAAGAGATAGATTGGCCTAGTCTGGGGATTGCAGAGTTTAGATTCAGGGCAATAGTAGGGCAAAGGAAGTAAGGGGATGGACCATAACAAGCATAATGGTGTCCTTGGGATAGTTATGGACATAATGAAGAATAACGAGTGCTTGAGTATTTTTGATGTTTTGCTGAAAAAAGGCATTTTTTCAAAGCTTTTCATCTTGCGCTCGTCAGGACAACTTGCAAGAATACCAATTTAAAGGCAAAACTGTTATGCTGTGTGACAGAAAAGTGCTAATTGATTAGCAAGTGCACTTGGATCGGTGGAGACATCAGAGGGAGAGAATACAGTCTCACCAGGCTGTTTTGCCCTTAAGTGGTATTCTTGTGAATTCTCCTGATGAGTATAAGACAAAAAACTTCAACAACAAAATGTCTTTTTCCCAGCAATATTCAAGTTCTATACTATAAGATGGTTAGGACAGGACGTCCTAAAGGGTAGAAGTTATTGGTGAGACACAGCTAACAACTACACACAGGGAAGGAATGTTCTGAAATCAGCCAATGGCCAACACTGATTTGACAGCATCTCAACCATCTTCAAATTCCCTATTCCAGTCCCGTCCTAACCAAATAAGGCCAAACAAAATGTCAAATGACATCAATTACCCCACCCCTCCCCCAAAAAAATGTAAAGGGATCATGAGTAACTTACAGGATAATGGTTGAATTGTTTCTTCCAGTAGCTGGTACGGTTCTATATAATAAATTTTCTTTAGTCCTTTTAAAGGCTTGTGCTTACTCCCTCAATATGAGCAGGGTTTCCTCTGGGAGATTGGAGAGAATGAAGAGAGATGGAGCAGAGTAGGGCAATCTGCTAGAAGAGGGAGGCGGATGGGGAGAGCAGGAAACGTCATCCACAAAAGGTATCTGGGAAACAAATCGCTTGCCTCAGTTTCAGTAAGAATCAATGCTTAGCATCTGAGATAATGGGAGCTGCAGATGCAGGAGAATCCGAGATAACAAAGTGTGGAGCTGGATGAACACAGCAGGCCAAGCAGCATCTCAGGAGCACAAAGGCTGGCGTTTCGGGCCTAGACCCTTCATCAGCGAGGCCGAGATTGAAAACTCGCCAGTTGTACAGGCACTCTTGCAAATGCAAAGCAAGGTAGGGATCACATGCCAAGGTGACTGTGGAAGGTAAATAGCGAGCATTTGGTTTCTTCCAGGGTGTTGCTAGAAGTGCAAGCGGTATCTTGTAGCTTGCGGTACGCTGCTGCATAAGGGAGGACATCAAGTCTGTCAGCACACAGAGATGCAGCTTCACCTCCTTCCTGCTTGCCGGAACTAGCTCAATCCATCTCTCTGCTTCCCTCTCCAGAAATACTCCTTGATACCACGCCTTCTTGGTTACCTGTCCTCATGATTCAGTGCAAAGTTTTGTCAAATTCTGCTGTGTAGGGGGATATCTGATGAACCTGTAGGGGTTGTAGTTTTTCTGCCTGCTTACTGTGCCCGTGACACCACGCATATTGCATTGTGTATGCCATTTTTCCTGAACTGGAAGGGATTTCTCTCCATCCGTGGGGAGCCAGTGTGTGACCACAGGCAGACTACCTCACAGATGAATGACTGTTATCCTGGTAACAGCCATGACTTCCCCTGACAGTGACAGTCCTCAGTGTTGAACTCAAAAACTTTGTCCCCGAGGATTCCACTAATCCCCCCGGGTTATGGCAGAAATGCTGCCCTTCCACAGCTCTGATGAAGAGCCATCTAGACTCAAGGCTTGCTCTCTCTCTCCATGGATGCTGTCTGAGCTGCTGTGATCTCCTGACAGTGGTGGTCCTCGATGCGATCTGCATCTTCACAACAAGTCAAAGGCTGGCTACTGAACAGCTAGCAACAGAGCTCGTGGCCCAAGTGTGGAACCAACTCCCAAACGCACAGCAGCTCACAATGACAGTGATACTCCTACAAAGGACATTCCCAGGCAGATTGTCAGCGTCTCAACTCAATGTTTCACTGGTTGTTCTGGAGGAGTCCCATAGCACTCAGTTGAGTGAGTCTAAGGCTTGTCATAGAATATTGCATGAGGGACAGATAGTTCTCCCTCAACACGATAGTCTTGCATGACCTCGAGCTATAGAAAATTGCTACAGAAAAAATCGCTATACCTGTACAGCAGAAAAGTTTGCATTATCCAAACAGCATCTGCTACTCATCAATCACATTACAGCCAACTCATCTTAACAAAAGAGGCGTTATAGCAGAAATACCCATAGATATATTCTGTGAGAGTGTGATGAGGAGGGGGGGAGAGATGCAGGAAGAGTGCATTGTGTAAAAACACCTTTCTCTCCAGGGTGCCCATGGTGAAATAATGCCAATAATTTCAACTTTATCACTTGTTTCACGAGGAGTCCCACACTCTGACCAGGGCATCACCATCTTTCTGACAGCAGGAAGGTAAAATACACCAGAAAATGAACATGCTGATCCCAATGTTAGAAATGAAGTCATGAGTTACTCAATAACGAAGTAAACCGATCCACTCTGCACATTTTCCGAGCATCTGCCTCCTGTGTCTTATAGCGATGGTGAGCTCCTGCAGCAAGAGATGGAAGCAGGAATGCTCACGTCCCCGGAGAGGGGAGCGGGTTTCCCGAATGCCGTGGATTCACAGTCCTGTATCCTGGGCCAGCACCTCAGCAGTCTGACAGCTCAGGGTAGGAGAACAGATTGACGCTGCTTCCCCTTTGAACGGGCCGTCCAGCAGCATGGTGCCAGCAATCTGAGCGGACTGAAGCCGATCTGAAGCTCTCAGATAGAATCTAGTGGCATCGTTGGATGTGACCGCATCCACCAGACAGGAAAAGATGGGCTTCAAGCTCCTGCTGAACCCCAGCATGGGGTGATGCTGGACTCCTCTGTGCTTCCTAACAGTGAGTACCTACACACCAGTGCAACAAGCAAGTACAGCCCTCCCCCATTTCTGAAGAAGGGTCCTGACCTGAAATGTCAGCTTTCCTGCTCCTCTGATGCTGCTTGGCCTGCTGAGTTCCTCCTGCTCTGCCCCTTGTTATCGCAGATTCTCCAGCATCTGAGTGTGAGAATGGCAGAACAATGGTGTGTCCAAGTGGAGAGAATGCAGTCCCATTTGGGGGTGGGGGGGTGGTCAAATGACAGCGAATGCATCAAGCAAAGCTAAAAGAAAGGGGAGGAACTAGTTCACAGTTTGAAGGTGTTGAACTCAATAACTTTGTCCCCTAGGACTCCACTAATCCTCCCCGGTTATAGCAGAAATGCTGCCCCTCCACAGCTCTGATGAAGAGTCATCTAGACTCAAGGATTGGCTGGCTCTCTCTCTCCAAGGAGGCTGTCTGACCCACTGTGATCTTCAGCACTGGGGGTTTTTAGTACAGATTATAGCATCTGCAGTAATTTGCTCCTGCATGAGGCTTTTACAACAACTGGTATTGGTTATGGGGTTGCCGTGAGGCTAACATTGCATTCCAGATTTTTGCTGAGTGTAATGTTCTATGTTTTAACTTTCAACATCTACCACAGGGAGGATTCAAACCCCTGTCCGTGACACATTTACCTTGAAATTCTGAATGAGTAGCCCAGTAACATTACCACTAGACCACTGACTCCCCCTACAGTCTGATCCGTGCAAATAGTTTCCAATCAACCTGTTCAGGGATGTCATAACACACCTCTGGAGAGGCAGTGGGATTTGAACCAGGCCTCTTGGCTATGAGGGAGGTACCTCTGCAGCACAAGCATCCTCACTGTTTCCACACAAATGTTTTTAAATCAGCATGTTCAGTGATGTTGTTTGGAGCTGGTCAGACTTGAACCCAGGCCTCCTCCTTCGAGGTGGGGACACGACCTATTTTTCTAAACAACTTGTTCAGAGATGTTATTTACACAACTCTGGAGCAAGTGCGACTTGAAACTTGCTCTCCCAGTCCTGGGGTAAGGACACTATCATTACATCACGAGAGACCCTAATGCTCACATCTAAATGTTTATTTTTAAATTAACCTATTAATCTAATCAGCCTGTTCAGAAGTTATTACAGACCTCTATGGCAGGTGAGACTTGAACCTGGGTCTCACGGTTCAGGTACCACTGCATCATGAGGCCCAACTCTTTCCATAAGAAATCTTCATTTCTATCCTGCGCTCACACTCCAAATAATTGCCCTCTGTGCTATCTATTTTCTTTCACTGTCCCTCCTAGGCCGTTGTACCCAATCTCTCACCACATCAATGCCCCTCCTACTTCAGCTTCTAAAATATTGCTACTCTCAGTCTCTGTGAGCTGGTAGCTCCTAGAAGATTGAGAGACAGTGTCTCTTCTTCATCACTGTCTTCTTCTTCCGCTTTATCCACTGATTGGGAAGGGACCAGTCCACTGACGATGAAAAAATGATGAGGCTTGTGTTGCAGTAGGGACAGGAGGACGTATGTATAGAATGCACGGAACAACGCTGCAGCATCTCAGCTGCAGCGGTTGCATGATGAAGGAGAAGCAGGATGAGAGACAGGGGATTAGGTAGTAGATACCCTCAATGCATCAAAGTCTCAATCCCCAGCAGTAGTTTCAGGCATACCGCTTCACATGATGACTAGTATTCTCCACGCCATCGACGTACAACAGGGAGATAGACTCTTGCAGTCATTCCAGCTGTCTCCTGTTATGTGTCAGAAACAGGGTTGTTCAGCATTAGGCACAATGTTTGAGTCATTATTATTTAGCTTTGAGAGCCATGGGCAATTTCTTCTCCTGGAGAGTGGTGAGCCTGTAGAATTCTCTGCCATAAAAGGCAGCTGAAGGCAAAAAATTGAACGATTTCAAGGAGGAGTTGGATATAGTTCTTGGAGCTCAAAGGGTACGGGGAGAAGACAGGAAAAAAATACTGATGAAGCAGTCTTGAAGGGCTGAATGGCCTACTCCTATTTTCTACATTGCTATTTATGAGGCATCAGTGATGCTCAGTGGGTGGTGGTGAAGTAAGTGAATTGAAGGGTTGAATACAGATGGATATAGATGGTAGACGAGTTGGATGGCGGGGGTATGGTGAATTAAGCCGCGGGGGCTAGAATTAGAATTTGTTTTTTTTGTCGTATGTACTCACATGAGTACAGTGTAAAGTTTACGAGTCACCACTTACAGCACTATCTTAAGTACCAAGGTGCAGATCCCTAAGTACAAATTCTTAGGGGAAAGAAAATGAGAAAAAAAGTAAAGAAATAAAATGTCCAGTATTACAGATCACAGGAGAGAACTAGAAGACTACATTATTGGCAGGATATTCCACTTGAAGATTGAACACATTCACCTTTCCAACTTGTTTGTTCTTCAACTGGATCAGTCTACTTGGAATAACTTTGATCCCTGCTGTTAGGTGTTCTCAAATCTACCAGATCATACATCTGGAGGCATTTCCAGCCATTAGCTGATGTAGAATGTTCCTCTGTCTTTCCACTTCTTCCACCAAGAACTTTGTCTAAAAGCTTTGGCAGGAACACTCTTGCACGTTCATCCATTATAAAAAGAATCACAGTGGAGACTGAATTATGAAAATATTCCTGCCACTTCTTCCAGTCCCATTGTACCTCTCTTTAAGGGGCCGAGGCTGTCTTGAAGTAACACAAGCCACTCATGGGATTATGCCCCCTGCTGGAGCATACAGATGACACTGAAATAATCACACGCCAATTTAAGGTGCTTTCTACAATGTAAGAACAAACAAAGAACAAAGAAAATTACAGCACAGGAACAGGCCGTTCGGCCCTCCAAGCCTGCGCCGATCCAGATCCTCTTTCTAAACCTGTCGCCTACTTTCCAAGGATCTGTATCCCTCTGCTCCCTGCCCATTCTTGTATCTGTCTAGATACATCTTAAATGACGCTATTGTGCCCGCCTCTACCAACTCCACTAGCAACTCGTTTCAGGAACCCACCACCCTCTGCGTAAAGAACTTTCCACGCATATCTCTCTTCAACTCTCCCCCTCTCACCTTGAAATTGCAACCTCTAGTAATTGAGTCCCCCACCTTGGGAAAAACCTTCATGCTATCCACCCTGTCTATACCCCTCATGATTTAGTAGACCTCAATCAGGTCCCCCCTCAACCTCTGTCTTTCTAATGTAAATAATCCTAATCTACTCAACCTCTCCTCATAGCTAGCGATGTAGTAGAGATCTATAGCACAGAGAAAGGCCTTTCAGCCCATCACATTAATAAATGGATGTGATATACAACAGATTATGAACACTGATATCCCATGCCCTTTCTCAGCACTTAGACATTTTATTTTCACATTTGTTCAGATACCCGTTAATAATTGTGTTTTTGTAGTCAAGCCAAATGTCAAATACCTTGAAGGCAGATAGCAGCCGTTAATTGCCTGCTGAAATATCTTCAGGACTGCCCTTTCATGCAGGTTACTGATTAAGTTCCAATAAATGCTGTGAAGCCATTCAGTGAGCAAGTTTGATAACTAGCTTTCTCAGATAGGTATTTCTGTTAATGTCGAGTACTGAATTTCAGACTTCACATCTCACAGGGAAATAGGTGACGATCACTTCAGCAGTTCTTCTCCAAAGTCTCAAAAATGTGTACACTTGTGTAAGGGCTCACTTTCCATAATTTCCACATTGTTCTGTAAACCCATAAGATATATTCAACTGTACTCTATTGATCAATTGCGCATTATTTATAAAGCTGTTTCTTTTTTGCATCGTTTTGACTACTCCACTCATTTCACACGGGAGTGACCCATTCAATAGTTTGTGAAATGGGTTGAATTCAGACAGGTTGATTCGAAACCTCATCCTATGTTGCTGTGTTGGTTCTTTCAAACCAATGGACCAACTCCCTTGGTCTTTCCTGAAGGCCCCTAATGTTTTTTCCAAACATATTTTTTATTTTTTAAACATTTGTTCAAGCATTTATTCAAAGTGCTTTCAGAAAGTTACTCTTCTGTCTTCCTCAAGGCACAGCATTTTACATTGTAACATTTCTCCGTGTGAGTTTTTTTCTCATCTCTCCTCTGATTCTTTGGCCAATTCTCTTAAACCTGTGGTTACTATCCTTCCCTTTTCTCCTTATTTCCTGCTTTAAAAGCCCCTGAAGTTTGAACACCTCGATAAAATCTCCCTTGTTCTTCCACAAAAATCCCTCATTCCTGGTGTCAGTTAAGTCAATATCCACTGTGATATCCCCAGTTAGTTCATAAATATCTGACCTCATTCATACGATGTGAATGTTAGGTTGTTTTTGTTAAAATGCTGGCAAACATAACTATGGTGTAATTTTATGGCTCAACAACTGAACTTGCATGGCAGCGAAAGCATGTTAAAAAATAAAAAAGGTAACTTGCTCATAATTTGTCTGTTGAGAGCAACTGAAATCCCAATGAAAACAAGTACACATCAGAGAATAAATTGCTGGGATACTCCAGTCACAGCGAACATGCTAAATTGCAGAACTATAACCAACGGCTACATTCCAAAGTGAGACACTGGCTATCATCTACAGTAAATGGTTAACAAATCTGAGGAGTCCATGAGATTAATTTAACCGTCTCCACTGGACATTTTAAACCTGCCCTATAATTGCAATTGGAATCAGACTTTTCAGTCAGTGCAGTTATTATGATTAAGATTTGATCAACACTATCTTTTACCATTCAAGAAATCTAACTAAAGTAGTTGTTTGCTGTTACAGAACTTGAGTATTGCTCCAAAAAAGGCACATTTTGTTGACAGTCTTCACCTTGCATTCATCTGCACATTGCACAAGAATACGAATTCAAGGGGAAAGCCAACACTACCATGGAGGAATCATCTGTTAATGCTGACTGAAAGCCAATGAACAGCTTTGTTTAAATTTTAAGCCAGGCAGGTTGATTCTGAGGCATTCCCCCAAGAAATGAACCAACAAATGGCTATAAAATTTATTTTATTGAGTTGAAACAGGTGCATAGAATGGACATGTTATTAGAGTATATTAGAAAGGATGCAGAGTCTGCATGGCTTCACGAAGGGGAAATCATGCCTAATGGGCTTACTGGAATTCATTGAGGAGTAACAAACAGAATAAACAAAGGGGGAGCAGTGGATGTAATACATTTTGATCTTCAGAAAGTGGGAACCACACTTATGGCTACTTTAAAAGCCTACCATGCTGGGGAAAGCACATTAGCATGGATAGAGGACTGCCTAACTGATAGAAGTCAGAGAATTGGGATAAAGGAGAACAATTTCAGAATGGCAATCTATAGCTAGTGGTGTGCTACAGGGGCCACAATGATGTACAACATATCTTAATAACTTGGCTGAGGGAAGTGAATGTACTATCACAGAGTTTGTAAATGATACAAAAGTGGGTGGGAAAGCACATGGTGAGGATGACACAAAGAATCTGCACAGGGTCATAGACAGGTCAAGCGAGTGATTGAAAACTTGGCAGAGGGAATGTAATGTGGGGAAATGTGTCCTTATACCCTTTGTCAGGAAGAATAGAGGAACTGAGCATCATTTAAATGTAGAAAGATTGCAGAATACTAAAGGATACAGGGGTTTGAGAGAGCTCATGCATGAATCACAAAAAGTTAGCACACAAGTTCAGTGGGTAATAGGAAATGCTAATAGAGGTTGGGCTTTGTTTCAAAGGGAGTGCTGTATGAAAGTAGGGAGGTTTTGCTAAAACCATACAAGTTACTAGTCTGCCCGCTGCTGGATTACTGTGAACAGTTTTGGCGCCTTATTCAAGGAAAGACATATTGGCATTGGAGGCAGTCCAGAGAAAATTCACTAGGCTGGCTTTAGGTATGGAGGGACAGTCTTATGAGAGTTTGAGTAGACTGGGCCTTTGCTCATTGGAATATAGAGGAAAATACAAGATTCTTAAAAGACTTGACAGGGTGATGGGGAAAGATTGTTTCTCCTTGTAGAGGGCATAATGTCAGAATAAGAGGCCACCCATTTAAAACAGATGAGGAAGAATTCCTTCTCTCCAAGTGTAGTGAGTCTGTGGAATCCTGAAGGACAGAGGGCTGTAGATGCTGGGTCATTAAGTATATTCAAAGATGATACAGACAGACCTTTAGTCAGTAAGGGAATCAATGATTACGGGGAAAAAGGTATGAAAGTAGAATCAGGATTATCAGATAAACCGGATCTCATTGAATGGCAAAGCAGAGTCGATGGGCTGAACGGCCTACATCAGCTCCTTATGTTCTGTCTACAAAGATCAGAGCCCTGGAGCTTCCAACACACCCATGTGTAGCAGACTGTAAGCCTGACTGACAATCCTAAATTGATTGTCAGTGTAATTTGATGCACATTCAAAACTCGCAACACTGTATCTAACATTAGAGGTACTTCTGAAATTTGCTGGATGATTCATATATTAAAACAAAGGGCCTTATTCTTTGCAGACAACAAGAACACGTCCACTCACTGATGTATAAATGTTGGTTTCCTCCTTGAAGTGGTACTCTTATGAAATGTCCTGATGAGTTCAAGCTGAAATTATTCAACAAGATGGATTCCTTTTTAAGCAATACTCAAATCTGATGTAACCATTTCTAAATGATCTTCATGTTCAATGGAAATTGCATATCAACCCTCTTGCAAATAACTCACAGTTCATCAACTTCATCAACACCTCACCCCAACCTCAAGTTCACCTGAACCATCTCTGATACTTCTCTCTTGTTCCTAGACCTCTCTGTCTCCACCTCTGGTGACCGCCTCAAAGCCGACATCTATTTCAAGCCCACTGACTCCCACAGCTACCATGACGACACCTCCTTTCACCCACCTTCCTGCAAGAATGCAATCCCCTACTCCCAATTCCTCTGCCTCTGCTCTCAAGGTGAGGTGTTCCACGCCTGAAAATCCCAGATGTCCTCGTTTTTCAAGGACTGCAACGCCCCCCTTTGGAGGTCAATAATACTCTCGATCGCATTTCTTGTGTTTCCCACACCTCAGCCCTTACATTCCATCCCCCCCCAACAAAAACGATGACAGAATTCCCCCCTGTCCTCACATATCACCCCATTAACTTTCGCATCCAACATATCATTCTCTGCCACTTCCACCGCCTGCAATCCGCCCCCACAACCAAAGATATATTTGCCTCTGCACCCCACCTGCCTTCCGTAGGGACTGCTCTCTCCGCGACTTCCTCGTCCGCTCCACAGTCCCCACCAGCCCCACCACTCCGGTACCTTTCCCTACAACTGCAGAAAGTGCTACACCTGCCCCTACACCTCCCCCGTCACCTCACCTCCATCCAAAGAATCAAAAAAGCCTTGCACATCAGACAGAGGTTCACCTGCATCCACTAATGTGGTCTGCTGTTCCTGTTGTGGCTTCCTCTACATTGGTAAGACCAAGCGGAAGCTCAGAGGCCACTTTATGGAGCACCTGCGCTCTGTTCGCAATAAATGGCAACACCTTCCAGTCGCAAACCACTTCAACTCTCCCTCCCACTCCCTGTGCGACATGTCCATCCTGGGCCTCCTCCAGTGTCACAATGATGCCACCCGGAAGCTGAAGGAGCAGTGCCTCATATTCTGCCTTGGGAGCCTACAACCCAATGGTCTCAATGGGGACTTTACCAGGTTCAAAATCTCCCCACCCTCAGCCTCATCCCATGACCATTCCTCCCTCTCATCCCCGCATCCTTGACCTGACACAAGCTGTGCATCTTCTCTCCCACCTATCCACTCCTCCCACTTCACTGACTATTCCCCATCACTGCCTATCTGCACTCACCTATCAACATCCCACCTACCTTCTCCAGCCCCACCCCCTCCCCTATTTATTTCTGAGCTGCCTTCCCCTATCCCCAATTTCTGCAGAAGCGTTTGGACTGGAAATGCCAACTTTCCTGCTCTGCTGATGCTGCCTGGCCTGCAGTGTTCCTTCAGCTCCATGCTGTGTTATCTCTGACACCAGCATCAGCCGCTCTTACTGTCTCTCATAGAATTTGTTAAGGGGCTGGAGGCCAATTGCCCCATCATGCCCACCCCAGCTCTTCAAATGAGCATCATTACATTGTACCAATCTCCTGCTTTTTCCCCACATACCCTTGCACAGTATTTCTATCCAAATCATGGTGCAGTATCTCTTCAACTACTGTGCATTGAGTATAAGAGTTGGGAGGTAACATTGCAGCTGCACAGAACATTGCTTCAGCCACTTTTGGAATACTGTGTTCAATTCTTGTCTCCCTGCTCTAGGAAAGATGTTGTGAAACATAAAATTTTTATAAGGATTTTGCCAGGTTTGGAGGGTTTGAGCTACATGAAGAAGCTGAATAGCCTGGGGCTATCTTACCTAGAGTGTCAACGGCTGAGGGGTGACCTTATAGAAGTTTATAATATCATAAAGGGCATGGATAGGGTGAATAGACAAGGTCTTTTCCCAATGGTAGAGAAGTCCAAAACTAGAAATGAATGATAGGTTTAAGGGGGGAGGGGAAAGATTTAAACGGGACCTAAGGGGCAATGTTTTTCACAGAAAGGGTGGTGCATGTACGGGATGAACTGTCAGAGGAGGTGGTAGAAGCTGGGATCATTAAAACATTTAGATTAAGTTAGGATATCCGGTTGGACCACAGGGTCTGTTTCTGTGCTGTACAGCTCTGTAAATCTCAGAAAACTAGCAGCTGTGAGCCAATGGTTAATAAGTTGGTCTCTGAGTCAGGAGGTTGTGGGAATTTGACACCCCGAAGATTACAACACATAATCAAAAGTAAATAAACATATTTGGGAAAAGAGAAAAAAAAATCTCGGCTGTGCTGACGGAAACTACACCCTCACAAGGTCCTGTCTTATGTGTGGGACAAGAAACCAGGGCCCCTTGTTCGGCCTCTCAATTGGATATAAAATGATCCTGTGGCTCTTCTTCCAAGCGAAACCATTTGCTCAACGATCCCAAGATTTAATGTTGTTGTGGAACCCTCGCAAAACACTTTTCTTTAAATCAAGCAAAAAAAACCACAAGTAGCAGCCTCATTTCGACAAGGAGTTCAACAGTTGGAAAACCCCGGGCACAGGCAAAGACGTTACATGAAATGCACGTCCCTTCTTCTCCTTTCAGCGGCCCATTCCGCTCACAGATTCGTCAGCCCTGAGTCGTCTCTGAGTCACAGCGTTAAGTTTAACACATGAGCCCCCCCGCCACACCCACACCCTGGGGCTGGGTGGAGACTGCTTCTCTTCTCTCTCAAACCGTCCGAGTCGGCTCGGGATCGGGCGAAGCGCGCACATGTGGCGGGGGGGCTCGGGAAATGTAGTCTCCGCGAGCCCCGAGCGCAGGCAGGAAATTGCTACTGCGGCCAGCCAATGGGCAGGGCGCGGCGCCGCGACACTGTATCCAAAAGTGGAATTCCGGGGGGCCGGCCCGTGACGTCGGCGCCGGGCGGTGCCTATATATGGGCAATGACGTCAGCGCGGAATGTTGGGACAAGGGTGAGGGGTTGTCCTGCCGGCGAGAGAGAGTGAGACACACAGGCAGGGTACTGGCTGCGGCTGCAGGAGGAGCAATAAAGCTAACCCTTTATAGATACCATAGCATTGGTTCGCGGTTACTGAATCCAGCCCGGACAACATGGTAGATCGCGAGCAGTTAGTGCAGAAAGCCCGCCTGGCTGAGCAAGCCGAACGGTACGATGATATGGCAGCAGCAATGAAATCGGTACGTCTTTGGGGCTTCTTTCCACCCCCCCCTTTTTTTCTTCCCGCCCCCATCACACAGACACAACACGTTCATTCACCTCTTTACTATTTCCCCTCCACTTTCCTCTCCTCCTGCATTTTATCTCTAATTGTCCCCATTCCACCTCCTGTTACAGCTTCCCCCCCCCCCCCGCCTTTTGTGGGCACCTCACTGGGCGATGCCGCAATGAATGGATGGATGGATGGATATGGGGGGGGGGGAGTCGGTTTCTAGCGCATTGTGTGGCGTTTAATTCTTTTCACAGGCCTCGCCGTGGGAGAAGGCTGACTTGCAAGTTTTGATAGCTGGAGACGCGAGATATAGATGTTCTTGTTTTTTTTAAACTGAATTTTAATAGGCGTTCACCTCTTTAACTCCCTAACTCGGTGGATTGATTTGTATGCAGTCACTCGGAGATATAATTGCCTGGTCCTATATGAGGACGGCGGTTTCAGTGTGTAAAGTGGATGTCTGGGTCAGTTCCTTTTCTTGCGTTTGTGATTGGCCAGGTGATATCTGTGCCGTTTTCGTCGGGGAGGAAAATAATTGAATGCGGATATTCCCGGGTTGGGCGCTGGGGCGGTGCCTGGGCCAATGATTTCTAAACCCTCCCTCTTCTCTCCCCCCCCCCCCATCGGTCAGGTTCACTCCCCCGCTGCTAGCTGAAATGTAACCTTTTTTCAAAAAGGAACGAAATTGCTTGAAGCAAACGCCTCTCCGGGGGGCACAGTCTTGAGCAGACCCTCCCCCTGTGTAGGTTTCACACGGATGGAAATTGACATGAAGCTGGAATTGACATTTTTCCCTACCCCCCCCCCTCCAAATTCGCTGGGATCTTCACCAAAGGTGCTGTGTCTGAGCCGCAAGGGAGAGGGATTTTGGAGTGAGAGGGGTGAGGCCACCTTCCCACCACCCCCCCCCCCAAAAAAAACCTTAGAATGCAGCATGTTGTCTGCCTCTTAAGTCTGGCTGCTCGGAACCAGAGAACAAAGCAAAGCTGGGAGGCAGCTATTCCAGAAGATTCTGCCAGTGTCACGCACACAGACATTCCTAAAGAAATCTTTCGCCACCACCCACCCCCCCCCCCCCCAAAAAACACGGAACCGAGACGGCCGTGGTTTCGGAGGGCGCTGGGCGGTTGTGGGAGTGAAGTACTCTTTGTCCCGCATGTCCCAATGTCTTTATTGCAGTATTTGTTCTCACATGTCTATCTTATGTGTGAGACACCCATTAATCGCCCCGCCCGCCGCATTTCACACGGTCCTCCATTCTCTATCGCAAGCATTTATTCCTTTTGATCGCCATAATGCAGGGGGTTATTGATTTGCATTTCAGAAATTGCAACGGGCGGAAGATGTCGCCAATCTGGCGAAGATGTGAAGGGGCATAGTATTATGACAGCTGCCTCGGTTTATTTCTGAAACGGTCTTCGACACTGACCTGGTTCATGCAACATTGGCACTCGTATCAGCTCACGCCCTGTCTCTCCCTCTTCTCTCCCCCCCCCCCCCCCCCCCGCCCACAAAAAAATCACCAGATTAGGTGCCAGGCTTATTCACCATCTTCCAGTTTCGATTAATTTTTAATATAATGGCATTCGGTTTCCTGATCTTTCCGGTGGGCGGACTAGTGGTTTTTGTCAGTGGGGTCCAGCTCAGGAGACTCCTTATTCGAATCGGCCCTCCTGGCACAGCGCACACGTGAGATTGACCATTCAGGGCCAGAGATTGGGCCAGGAGCCAATTGAGGACGTGGTCATTCTGTTGCAGGGAGGAGAGAGATCTAAATGCTACCTGCAACGTTTTAAAAAAAGTGTTTTTCTGTCAGCGTAACAGGCCCTCTTTTGAGCACTGTCATTTGCCTTTTGAGTCGTCATTATGAACGACCAGCTTTTGGTCTGCCTCTTCAGTGGAAGAGTTATAGATTTCTGTAACCATTACGTTGACATTTACTGTTCTGTGCAATTGCCAACTGGAATTTGTGCTATTTCTACTGCCCCGTTCAATCCTTTCCTCACTGAAGTGCTGTTTACCCAAATAGGCTGGAATGTTGTCTGATCTTGTTTAGGTATTTTTGCCCCGCTCTCTCCTCTGCTCAAATACAAGCTTCTCATCCTCAACGCTGGTCTGAACACCTTGTTCCCTCCTAAATGTGCACCCACCTTTGGCGACCTAGGGGTTTCTATAATCAGTTATGATTCTGCCCCAGTGGTATTAAAATAGCTCTTGTCGAAGGCACAGATGTCCCATGTGACTGCCTGAAGGAAACGCTAAATCCTTGTCTGCTACAGACAATATTGACTATACCATCTTCCTCCCCCTATCACCACTACCCCTCTATTGGTCAACTGAATGGAATAGTACTCCCCTGTTGTCATTCCCACCTGAATGTAGTCAGAAGTATCACCTGCAATTGCTTCTCCTCTGCTCCCAAACTTGTCTTCAACAATCTATCCTTGCCCCCTTAGTAACAAGCTGATAAAGATTGCTCAGTTCTTCCATGTACGACAGCCCAAACTCTGCCTCGCCATTGGCTCTCTCGATGACTCCACTGTTCCTAAATTATCCAACTGCTGATCTGACATTTGTTACTGGGTGAGCGGAATTTCATTAATCATTAGGAAGACCAAAGCTGTCATCTTTGCCGGCTTTCAAAACTCCATTCCATAAAGCCCTCCCTGGTGACCACCTATGGCTGAAATAATGTTGCAACCTCTGGGTTTTATTTGATCTCAAGGTGGGCCTGTGGCCATAAATCTGAGCTTCCATGAAGACGTTCTCACTGATGTAACATGGCCCGACTTGACTGCTTCACTTATCTTGTTGTAACATTCACACGTGGTTTTGTCAACTGTAGACTTGACTGTTCCAACATATTCCTCACTCACACCCTCACACTGTATCCTCCCTGAAGTTCATCTTTCCAAAATTTTCCTGCCTGTGTTGAGACATAGAATAGGGCAAAAAGAGGCCATTTGGTTCACTTGAGCCTGCAAAGAGCCTCCAAAGAGCATCCCACCCAGAAACAGGCCTCCTTCCTGTCTCGGTAACTCTGCATTTTAGCACGGCTAATCTGCACGTCTTTGGACTGTGGGAGGAAACCGGAGGACGTGCAAACTCCACACTTCCAGACACTCCAGGTTGGAGTTGACCCTGGGTGCAGTGAGGCAGCAGTGCTAACCACTGAGCTACTGTGCCACCCTGTGTCTTGCACCTGCCACCCCTTTGCTCAATGACTCACTGGCACCTTGTGAAGGAACTCTCTAGTTTTATGATTCTGATCCTTTTCCAATACCTTTGTGGTCACTGCCTTCCTTTCTGTGCAATCTCCTGCAACTGTGGGAGACCTGAGCTCTTCAATTTCTTCTGCTCTTGTCACTGTCTCAAATTTGAATTGATACTCTGGCTTCCAGCTGCTGAGGCCATTTCCCTGGAATTCTCTCCTTCTCTGCTTTTCTTGTTCCCTTCCCTCATTTAAGACACTCATGAAAGCCTTGGTTTTTGAGCAAGTATTTGGTCATTTGTACAGATTTAGTTGGAGAATGGCTCCTCCTGTTTTTACATTCAGCTCCTCAAACCTAGCCTGCTTGCCTGTAAGACCAGGCCCTTCACTTCTCCCTGCCTGTAAATTTAGACTCCCCTGTAGCTCCAGATTGCCTTTTGTATTCACTCGGAGTATGGGTATCACTGGCTGGCCAGCATTTAAAGCCTATCCTTAGTTGCCCTCAAAGGTGGTGGTGAGCTGTCTCCTTGATCTGTTGCAGTCAGTGTGCTGTAGGTTGACTCACAGTGCCGTGGAGGGGGGAAGCAATCTTTGGATGTAATTCTAAAGAATAATTACTGAAGAAATTCTTTCTCATCCCTGTCTTCAGTGGGGGGGGGGAGGGGTGGTGCTGGTATTTTGAAACGATACCACCTAGTTTTTATTTTAAATTACAGCTGGGAGGTATGTGTTGCTGGCTAGATCAGCATTATTACTCATCTGTGCTTCCACTAAGGCGGCAGTGAGCTGTGTTTGTGAGTTGCTGTAGCCCATGTTGTATAGCTCCAGTTGCATCAGAGGGAATTCCAGGATTTTGACCCAGGAATGGTGATGTTTCCAAGTCAGGATGGTGAGTGGTGTGGAGGGGAACTTGCAGCTGGTGGTGTTTCCAGATACCTGTTTCCCTTGTCCTTCTAGAAAGAAGTCCTTGGAAGGTGCTCTCTCAGGAGCCATCTTTGCCTGTGACCCTCAGGTTGCCACTCTAAATGCCCCTTTATTTCAACACTGTCTTCTATTGGTTAGCCAGTCTTCATCTGTTAATCTCCACCCCTCCCACCTCATGACTTCATTAATTAAGTAGCTTTATGTGCAGTATCTTTATCAAATGCCATTTGGAAATCCAAGTAAATTTCAAGTTTATCTATTCTGCTTACTACCACCTCAGAGATGCAATAATTTGTCAGGCATGATTCCCTTCCATGAAGCTATGCTGATACTGCAGGATTTTCTTGGGTATTTCTAAATGTTCTACCATTACACAGTCCCTTTATAAAGGATGTAATGTTTGCCAATGACCATTGTTAAGCTAACTGGCATTTTTTAATGTGCAGTCCTCTTGGGACATTTCTCTAGAATCTGAGAAAAGAGCATTTGAAAAAAAGAAACAGAAGTCGGCCATTCAGCCCCTTAAGCCTGCCTTGCCATTTGATAAGATCATGGCTGATCTGCCCCAGGACTCAACACCCCACCCCCTGCAAAAAAAATCTATCTGCCTTTTTAAAAGAACATTGCAATAATCCTGCTTTCACAACACTCTGGGGTAAAGAATTCAAGACACTCTATCTTCCTGAGCATAGAAAATTCAACCCATCTCAGTTTGAAATGAGTTACAGAACAAGGTGACAATGTTCTCTAGTTTCCCCTGCTAGGAAAAAGATCATCTTAACATCTGTTCTATCGAAGCCCCTCCGAATGTTGTATGTTGCAATAACATCATCCTTAGTTCGTTTTAAATGCTAATAAATAAAGGCACAAGTGTTTGGCCGATCTTTGTAAGTCAATACCCGGTCTGGCCTATATATGATTCTAGACCCACAGCAATGTGGTTAACCCTTAACTGCCGTCTAGGCAATAAATGAGGGCCAGCAAAGCCCTCAACCCATGAATGAATTTAAAAAAACCCTTAATCCAAGAATTAGCAAATTTCTTTTGAACTGCCTTCGATGTCAGTATGTCTGTTTTCAAGCACCAGGACTAAAACTGTACACCCTTCCAGCAGGTGAGGGCCTCGCCAACCCTGTGCAGTTGCACATTTCCCTTTTTTAAAAACTTCAATTTGCCAGCAATGAAGACCAATGTGACATTAGCTGCTTTCACTTTGTCCTGGTATTTCGTACACAAGAGCACCCAGATCCTTCTGCAGTTTGTGGAGTCTCTCTCAACTTAAATAATAGCCTGCCCTTTGATTCTTCCTACAGGAACGTGATGTCCTCACAGCCTGCATTAAATTCTATCTACCATTTTTTGCCTGGTCATTAGCCAGTCTGTACTGCACCAATTAATGATGAAGCCTGCTATCCTACCTGTTTTTGTAACTTCACATTTGGATAGATTATGCTCTGTCTGTCCCCTTATTAATATAGATTATAAATAAGAGCCTAGGACTGATTCTTATGGCATTCCACTAGTTGATCTTTTCAACCTGGAAAAGACCCATTTGTTCCTGATGCACTGTCTTCTGCGTCAACCACTCCTCAATCCATGCTAACGCATTACCCCCAGCACCATGAGCTCCTATTTTGTGCTGTGTTTCACGTTCCACCTTATCAATTTGCACCTTCCGGAAATCCAAATAAGCTGAGTTTACTGGATCCCTTTAATTAACTCACTTGAACTCTAGCATATTTGTCAAACATTAATTCCATTTCAGAAAACCATGTTGACTGATTGCATGAAGCTTTTCTAAATGTCCTGCTGCTTATTCCTTTCTTCCTTTATTCAGTAAGGGATTTACACTTGCAGTTTTTCAATCCTCTTGGATGTTTTTGTAATCCTCCAAGACCTCCGATTCTAACCAATGCATCCACTATCTCTAGCCACTAAATGTTAAGCCCCTAGCATGCAGGCCGCCTTATCCGAGAGACTTGTCAATCTTATCTGTGCAGGGTTTTTTGTTTCGAGGTTTCTTTGAGTGCAGTGTGGTCAAGTTTCTCTTGTTTCTAATAAAGGAAATTAAAATAGTCTTGAAAGAACTACAAATTAAGCATAATAGACTTTGGTCCAGAAAAGCTGTCAATCTGGGGAAATAACTTTCAGCTGTATTTTGGGCTATCTTTGTTTAGAATAACAGCTTCACAAATTCTTTGGGTTAAGTTACACCCCAGTTTTAAGTTTCAATTGCTAGGAAATAGAATTAAGAAAGAGGGATTTTATTTGATTCTGTATGCCAATGATTTGAGCATCTCTGCAGGCTTTCTGAAGCCATCTTGCCTCTAGAACTTTTCCTCATGCACAATCAGCAAGGAAGTGGAATGCACAAGTAGTAATTGAGTTCTTTTTGTATCATCCAGTAGAAATCACTGATTAGTGTAACTGTGGATAAAGTTTTTTTATTTCTAGCCATGAGTTGAAATTGAACCTTGCAGAAATAGTGTGCATCTCATAAAGTGGATCGCAGATGTCCTAGGGTGGTTGGGTGCAGGTGGGGTTTCAAGACGATGGGTCTTACTTTTAAGCCAAGAGGAGAAAGATTTAGAAAATACATGAGGGGCTTTTGTGGTTCAAGTGGAATGAACTTTGAGGAAGTGGTGGATGTGGGTACAGCTACAATTTTTAAAAGACACTTGGATAAGTACATGAATAAGACTTGTTTAGAGGGATGTGGGCCAAGCACAGGTAGATGGGACTAGTTCAGTTTGGGATTATGGTTGGCATGGACTGGTTAGAATCCCTACACATTGAGTCTACATCAGCCCTCTGAAGAGCATCCCTGTATTTCTTTGGACTGTGGGAGGAAACAGGACCCCCTGGAAGAAACCCACACAGACATAAGGAGAACATGCAAACTCCACACAGACAAAAGGCTGGAACTGAACCTGGGTTCCTAGCGCTGTGAGGCAGCATTGGTAGCTAGATGGAATTAAGGGTATGATTCTTGGTGACTGACTCCCTGTCCCTCCATTCCATAAGTGATGTAAAGCATTCATGATTTAAAATAAAAATCAGTTGTGCATTTTAGTTATCGATAGAATAGAAAGATAAGCAAAGGTCACTGTCAATATGAGTATTGAGATGACCTGCTCAACAATGGATCTATCAGTCTGTATTTTTGATTAGCAAATAACCCATATGAGCCGTATCTGGATTTTTCTACATGTGACTAGTGGCTAAAATTAAGGGATAATATTGTCCAAACAGGACTCGGGAGCTTGAACCAGTGGTGGCAGTCATTTTGAAAATGGTGTTTTTGCTCCTCTGTCTCAGACTGATTACTCTATGGTACAAGTTGCCAAATCAACCGATTCCTGTTTAGGATTGGTAGCCTAGTATTAACCCTGTATGTGGTTAAACAGAACAGGCAGGTGATGTTTATTGGGAAGTCTGGCTGACTGAAAGTTCCCAGTTGTATTGAGTAGCTCCAGATTGCTGTCACTAGCTATAAACAGGGTGTGATAACATAGCAGTTATTGGGTCAGGGTGCCAAATGTCTGAGCTCATCTGCTCAACAGCAGTACCTTGAGGGCAATTGTGGACTGACAACAAAATCCACCAAAGCCCACTACCCTGCTTAAATCTCACCATTGTAGTACAGAGAATTTAGTGCATAAATCTAGAAATTTTAAAATCTAAAAGTTAGTACTGGGTTGTTAAAATGCCACTCGTAAGGAAGGAAATCTGCCAGCATTAATCAGCCTGGTCTTTACTATGGTCAGGAGTTACGCAATGTGATTCAGTCTTTAAATACACTCTGGTTCTTAGGAAATAAATGCTAGTCTGTGAAAGGATTTTTTTCAAAAAGAAACATGAAAATAATCAGCTGTTCCTTGTGAGCTTGTCGTGAGAAAGTGTTTGATATTAATTTCCTGGTTGGGTCAATTCCCAGAACACACTACTTTGGGTGTTCGTATTCTTCAACCCGCTGCTGATGTCTTTGGAAGTGTGTTGGAGAATTCCACCACTTGTTCCAGTCACTGATGTTTGATTTGGGTGTAGCTGAGTAAACGAGTGGTAAAGCTATAAGGCAAAGTACAGAGTGGGTTCCTGCAGGCACAATGATCATTTGGGTGAGTCAGTGTTACCACACCCCAGTGTGAATCATCCGAAGGAAATGGGAGGAAAGAAGAACAATCTTAGGGCATTTTAAACAAAACTGGTGCATTACAGCACATCTGGCAATGGGTTGCACAGCTATTGTCCCTCAAGGGCAAAATATATATGGAGTTTTTATTTGCAAGGCTGGACAGGGCATCTTAACAGTATGTTTGTGCAGAGTGACACTGTGCATTGTGGAAAATCTGAAAAGAGAATGTGCTGGAAAACAGTTCAGATCTGGCAGCATCTGTGGAGAGAAACTGTGTTGACAATTCGGTCCAGCCTGTCCATTTGAGCCGGAGGGAAAGAACACAATCTGTGATGGGTTGGAAGGAGCGATTAACTGCCAAAGGGGGTGCAGCAAGATTTGAAGGATGTTGCTGGGTTTGGAGAGTTTGAGCTGGAGGGAGAGGCTGAATACACTGGGGCTGTTTTCCCCTGGAGTGCCAGAGGCTGAGGGATGACCTTGTAGAGGTTTACGAAATTGAGACATGGATAGGGTGAATGGTCAGGTCGTTTTCCTCCTCCCACAGAGGAGAGTTTAAAAAACAAGAGGGCATAGGTGTAAGGTGGGAGAGGAAAGATTTACAAGGGACCTAACGGGCTAGTTTTCAGAGGGTGGTGCATGTATGGAATGAGCTGCCAGAGGAAGTGGTGGAGGCTGGTACAATTACAGCATTTAAAAGGCATCTGGATGGGTACGTGAATAGGAAGGGTTTGAAGGGATATGGGCCAAATGCTGGCAAATGGGACGAGATTAATTTAGGATATCTGGTCGGCATGGACGTGTTGGACCGAAGAGTCTGTTTCTGTGCTGTGCAGGTCTGCGTGACTTGAGCAGCATCTGTGGAGAGAACTGAAGGCCATTCAGCCCATCCAGCTATTCTACCCCCGAATAAGATTTTGGCTAACCCGATTCTGACTGTGACTCCAATTTCCTGTCAATCCCATAACCATTGACTGTTGTCTAAAATCTGCCAGACTGTCTTGAATGTGTTTGACCGCTGCAAGCCTGAGGGAGGCAATTGCAGTGGGAGGCCACTGCTTCTGCAACAGCATCTAGCTCCACCTCAGCACTGTACAAGGAAATACTGTCACAGCATGGAGAAAGACCCTTCAGTCCAACTCGTCCAGGCTGTATCTTTAAATGCAATCACTTCTCAATTTTATATATTGTACAGGCCCAACCCATAGACTTAAAACAAACTCTTCCATCATAGGAATCAGTCTAGTGAGCACTTGTTTTCTGAACTGCTTCCAATGCAAATATATCAGCCTTCAAGTAAGGAGTCTAAAACCGCAGCTTAGCGTGAAGTGTAGGTTCAGCTGTGCCTTATACAGCTATCGTAGGACTTGCCTCCCCTTTTTTAAAATCTCCACCTCCCTTAACTGCTATTCCTACATTCTGTAATGCCTTATTGCAAATCATTAAGGCACCTCAACCCTCTGTCCTTCAGTATCCTGTCAGAGCAAGGAAAAGTGTAGAAGTGTGTAGTCAAAAAGCGAGTCATTAAAGGAGAATAGCAGAACGGAAGAGGTATTGAAGATCTGAAAAGAGTGAGTTCACGGTGCAGTAATGTGGTGTTGGTGTTCTACGCTTGCCCGATTCACTGTTGGTTTTTCTTTTTAAAATGGCTCTTTATAAGCAGAAGGTGTAGCCTGGTGATAAGTTACATGCAATACCTTTATATCTGGACCCCCCTCTCCGTAGAGAGGGTAGGAATGTAGGAGTATTAAAATCAACGTTACTCGGTATCAAACAAGAAAATATTGATTGGAGTTGTTGGGCACTTTGGCTCATTGGAACATCGGTCTTGTAAGGCACTAGAATACAGGAAACTTGCCAACCATCCTGTAATTTCTTTTTCCTGTGTCTGGAGATGTGGCTCTAAAGCCAGGAAAACTGATTAGCGAGTCTCCACTTCTGTCTGCCTGACCCAACAATCCATTTGTTCATTCGTTGGTGATTGAGCTCAGAACTAATCTCTCCAGATATTCTTTTGAAGGCAGAGTTGGAGCGATTGGGATAGAAGGCGATCAGGGTAGTCATATCAGCCACAATCTTATTGAATAGTAGAGCAGGCTTGGGCTGAATGGCTGCCTCCTTGTCCCTGTGCCCTAATAGAGGGAGCAAGTGGATACTGTGTGTTGCTTGTAGGGTTGATTCCTTTAGAGTACTTTAAGGAACTAAGCAGCTGGTATTGTCCTGTTATGCCATTCAAAGTTACTCCCCTCTGTCGCTTGCTGTTTTCAGAGCTCCACATTCAAAAACAAAGTTGCTGGAAAAGCTCAGCAGGTCTGGCAGCCATGGGAAGGAGAAAAGTTAACTGGAGTTCTGGGGAAGGGCCACCAGACCCAAAACGTTAACTGCTTTCTCCTTCACAGCTCATGCTGCCAGATCTGCGCTTTTCCAGCAACTTTGTTTGTATTCCTGATTTACAGATCCACAGTTCTTTTTTTTGTTTTTAATTTAGTGCCCCACATTCAAACTTGTTTTGCTTGTTTCTTTCAGTTAAAATGTGGAAAAAGCAAAGGATTATGCCTCTATATTAGGGAGTGTAGTGACAAATGTCTTGCACTGATGACCTGTGCTGGTATTCTCATTTTCTGCTCACAAGATAGCAGAGAGTGAGTTATTTAAAGTTGGATGGACTGCTCATACACCTCTTCTATATTTCATTTAACGTAATCAGGTAAGGCTAGGAAAGCTGTCCTTGGGTTGCCACTTGCACAGCTTGTAAAAGCTGAGCACTATTCATGGTGGAACCATAGGTGCTATCACCTTGGGAGGTTCAGTGCCTCTGATGAGGGGAGGCAATAGCCTAGTGATAACATCCAGGGGACCCAGGTTCAAATCCTGCCACAGCAAATGGTGGAATGTGAATTCAATAAATATCTGGAATTAAGTGCCCAATAATGACCTTGAATCCATTGGTTGGAGTGGAGAGGGGGAAACTTAACTTGTTCACTAATGTCCTTTAGGGAAGGAAACTGCCATCCTTACCTGGTCTGGCCTACATGTGACTTCAGACCCACAGCAATGTGGTTGACTCTTAACTGCCCTCTGGGCAATAAATGCTGCCTGGCCAGTGATGCTGTTATCCTGTGAATGAAGTGTGTCGGAGGAGGAGGAGGAGACCTGAAGTCAATGTGGATGATGTACATCCCACCATTTGCAGTGCATGGTGGGGCCATGCTGAAGGTGAGCAGAAAGTCCTCCAGCTGTTGATCTGACCATGCATTGGTCATTCCCTACCACCTCCCTCCTTTACACACGCACGCGCACGCACACGCACACACAATTCAGACACTACCAAGAGAATGCAGCAACAAAGCTAACAAGGGAAGTAAAAGCAGATCACTGCAGATACTAGAAATCCGAAACAAACAATGCTGGGGAAAATAGTCTGGCAGTGTCTGTGTGGGGGGGGAGAGAGTGAGGTAATGTTTCAAGCTCGATTATGATTCACAATCAGAGCTGTAAGGGAAATAATCATGACTGGCTTCGTGCCTCAAAGAAACACCAATTGCAGCCAGTTTCCTCTTACCTGTTTATTTTCTTTTCAAAAGTTCCCATCACTTGCTTATGGAACTGGGAAGCGACGAGAGGCAGTGAATGTCATACAGCATGAAAGCAGACCCTTCAGTCCAGCCAGTTGTTTGTGGTTTTCTAGTAATGTAGTGTCTGGAAGTGCACAGTCTAGGTGTGTTCCTGTGTCCATTCTTGTCAGATGACAATGTATTTCGTTCCATTGCTGTTGGAAACCGACATCCCAGTGTGGAGAGCCCAGATAATCTCAGTCTTTTCTACAAGTTGTACAAAAGCCAGTGGTAAACATCTGTAACTTCTGAATACATTTTGTGTGCTATTATGTGCTGTCTGGATTTCCCTTTAACATTGCTGCAGGAAATTGGGAGCAGGTGGTGATTCAGTGTGGCAGACCTATTTTGATAAAACGATTGTAGCACAGTTGGGAAATGGCTATCTCTCAACAATGCAGTGCAGAATATCAAGTGAAATTCCTACCTATTTCAAATTCCCGATTAGCAAGAATAAAATGAAGCTTTAACAAAAGGGAGACCTGCAGATGCTGGGAAATCTGAAGCAAAAAGATAGAACCTGGAGAAACTCAGCTGGTCTGCTAGTGTTTCGCTCTCCACAGACACTGTCAGACCTGTTATATAGAGCAGGAACAGGAAATAGGTCCTGTTTGTGGATTTTGGGAAGAAGATAGAGGCTTTCTTTTTGCAAATGGAGGTCAGAGTTCTCGGTCTGCAAAATCTTGTCATTTCAAAGTTTAACCATATCTGGTTTGCTCGGCCTTCACTTTGTGGTCTCACTAAGGAGGGAACATGCACGAGTGTAAATAATGACGACAATGAGCTTCAATTACCATAGAGTTCGTTCCTGGAAATACATGGCAAGTCGGCCTATATCCTAAATAAAACAAATAGCTTAACCTTTTGGGTAGGACACTTCTGTACAGCCTAATTCCTGTTTTTATTTCAGAATTATCATAAATTATCAGTAGCTGGCCAATGGTTTTAACAAGAATCAGACTGTTGTCCTTTTTGTTTCATTTAAGTAGCCACTAATCTGAGCTTGCATTCACAGGCTGAATGTTATCTCCGAATAAAAGCAAAGGTCGATGCAAACTATCGGTGACATTCTAATCCTAAAAGTCTGTCTCCAGCTTTATTCAATAATAATGGAATAATATTTATTCACTGTGCCAGGCTGCAGCTGCTGTTGTTTAGATCCAAACAGAGTCACGTGAATCACAGGAATGAGTGAAGACAGTTCTGTAGAGCTTTCTTGATTCCCTCTCTTTCCTCCTCCTCCTCCTCTCCCGCTGCTCGAACTGTGGTAAAGGCGTTGGAAAGACTGTTATGGTGGCTCGGTATTTAGCCCTGCTGCCCCTCGGTGCCAGGGACCCGGGTTCAATTCCGGCCTCGGGCGACTGTCCGAATTCCCCACACGCGTTCCCCTCATGTCCCTGTGGGCTTCCTCCAGCTGCAGTGGTTTCCTCCCACAGGTGAAAGGCATGCAGGTTAGGTGGATTGGTCTGAATTTTGCTGTAGTTTCCATGGATGTGCTGGTTAGGTAACTAGCCATGGGAAATAGAGGTTACAGGAATAGGATAGAGAGCTGGGTCTGGGGTTGATGCTGTTTGGAGAGGCAGTGCATATTCAAAGAGGTGAATGGCCTCTTTCCTCACTAAGGATTCTATTGCAATCACTCGCTTTGAAAATTATTAGTGAATGTCTGAATATCTAGTGGCCTGGGGGCAAGAAGTTGAGAACCATGACCTTCAGGCCCTCAGCGGCTAATCTGTGGTTTAGCTCCACAGGCCTACCTCCTCTGCATAACATCTATAATCAACTTGTTCGGACATGTTCTGATCCATATCCAGGGCAACTTCCAGATCCAAAACGTGAACTCTGCTTTCTTTCACTACATGCTGCCAGACCTGCTGAGTTTCTCCAGCAATTTCAGCCTTTGTTCCAGGGCCATGAGACTTGTTTACCATACCTTTTTAGTTGAGACAAAAAAATCTCCATTTTAAATTGGCAAATGATGCAAGATACATTTTGAAAGAACTCCAAGCCTCTGCTGTCCTTGGCATATAGATTCGTTTCCTGAATTTGCCCTGAGAATTTTGACAATCTTCAATTGTCCACTAATCGTCATTAGTTGTTTTGCCCAGTTATGTACACTGTGTCTCTGCTTAAATCAAGATCAGTAGTAACCATTTCCAGCTGTTTTGTTCCCACTCAGGTACTAGATTGAAGTCAGTAGCATTATGATCGCTATTCACGAATGTTCATGCATCATAGCTAAATCTGGTTCATATCCATAATTTAATAAGGAGTGCCTCTTTGGTCGGAGAACATGCACAGGAAAAGATACCTGAAATACTAGAGGAAGTCACTGTCTAAAGGACTGATCTGCCCATCCCAAAATCTAAAAGCTTAAAATTTCATCATAAGCTGACTAGTTTTGTTACTTGCATTCTCTGCACTAATACAATCTGGCATTGTTGCATGGTAACAGTTTTATAATCTTGAATCCTTTTTCCATTTCTGAATTTACGAACAATTTGTGAAGTCTCCTGCCCACTCTCTTCCAGAAGATGAGTTGGTAAAGGATAGAATTGTAGTGAATATTTACATTTTTGTATATTTAGACACTTTTATGGAAACAACTGTGGCTCAGTGGTATACTGTCTCCACAGAAGCTGGTATCCCATCACCAACTCACTCTACTTACGGGGGGGAAGGTTTTTGACACTTATCCAGCTCGGAGAGAACAGAACCTCTGACACTCCTGTTTGTGTGTCAGCCAGGGATCCCTGAATCCTTGGGACAATTGGCACATCCTTGTGCACCCTCAAACCCTGCCCAAGGATATGATGGCATTTTAGCACCAGGTCCAGTTCCTCCAACTCCGCCTCCAATATGGACACCATGTAACACACAATAGCTCACCTCTTGCACCCGGTGTGTCTCGGAAGAAATTAATTCTCCTCTCCAGGCAGCAAGGGCATTTCTGACTGTTGCAAGGAGCCGGGCACGGTTTGCTCCCATGCAGCTTGGGTGACAGCAGCTTTAAAGCTGCCCAGTTGCTTGCCCAGCATTGTTACACCAACCTGCACTTGACATGTCACTGGACCCGGTCTCCCCATCAGTCAGGCCCTTCACCTCTGTTGGGCCTACCCAACAAAATTAATCTAATAGAGTCTGCATGTCAACTCCGCTGGAGCTACCCCTGCTTTAGGTGTGGTCTGCGATTCAAATAGGAGCCAGGACAGATTGGTATCAAGCTGTTTCTTTAAGCCTGCCATTAAAGTTCAGACTGCCCTTTGTCAGACCTGGGTTAGATCTTGTGAATTTTTTTTGATCAAACCTTGGGGAAAAAATTGCACAGGCTGACGATGCCCCAAACTACAGTCTTGTATATTGTTAACCCTTTGGGAATCCTCACTACACTGCAATTGCAAGTCCAGCTTTGTGAAGGACAGTCTCCCCCTGCCCAACCGCCCACCAGCTTTGCATATAAATCTGAGGGATTGGGTATTTATCCAGCTGTGAAAATCTGTTTGCTGTTTTAAATCCCCACAAAGGCAAACATATGTCACAGACAGTATGACTGGTGCTGTCTGTTCTGCAAACTGGACTGGATTGATGATTCCTTCCCTTTTCTGCCCCTATGTTTGCCCAGCAGACAAATGGCACTGGGTAGGCCTTTCAGAATCGTGGAATTGCTTCCTGGTCAACTTGCAAGGTGTCCTTGGCTCCTTTTGATACTCCCTAGACCTTCCTGAAAAAGAACCAGGTGTTTAATTAGGCCTTCACGTAGGCAGCCATTTTCTAATCAAAATGTTGAGCCAATCCCTCTGCATCTTTCTCGACCAATTTCACCCCAGTAGGCTTGGGCCTGAGCCTTAGTTGAGCCAGCTGCTTCCCAAAAGAGACAAGAACCAAATTTGAGTCCTTAGTCTGTCAAGGCTCCATCTAGCCAAGGTTTTGCACAAGCTGAAGCATTGGATTCCAGAGCAAATTTTATTACAGCCTGGTTCTGCGATCACTGATACAGCTGCACTGGTATCAACCCCCATTAGAACCAGGTGACCACTTAACCAAATATGTATTTTGGTTCAGATTCGGATGTTGCTAAGCATTTTAACTGTTCCAAACAGATGGTTTTGGACTTTGCAAGGCATGCAGGCTCTTGGATTCAGCCTACCAGTTCTCTTTCTCAGTTTAGGGCTAGTGGGACTCTGCCTGTCTTGAGCCCGCACACCCGGCAGCAACTACCATGACCTGCCATCCCAGGTCCTCAAATTTTAACCGTTTGTCTTGAGGCTTGGCTTTGTTTTGGGGTTTTGTGGGCCAACATAGAGTCCATCTGATCAGGATGTGAACTGAGTAAGGCGATGAGATCGCCTTCACTCCAAGGGTGTTCCTTAAGCTCATATCAAATTGGCGAGGGTGTCCACATCCATCAGAATACCCTGTAACTCCTGCTCAACTTGCTGCATTTTCCAGAGATAAAGATGGATGTAGTGCTTGTTTGAGTTCGTTGGGCTTCAGCTAGAAGGTGCAAATGTGTGGTTGCATCATTAATCCCACATACCAAATAATGTCATCTTAACCTTGTCAAAAATCCTGATATGGATTCCCCTGGTTCTCGAACTGGCGAGTAAAACTGATACTGTTTTAGAAGGCTTGGGGCTGTAATATTCCTTAGCTAAATCTGTCACCCCTGGAAAGGATTTAATACTGGTGCTTCAGGAAAATTTAGACTCTTAATAACTGAAAAAGTTGCAGATCCACAAGCTGTCTGGAGAATTCCTCATCGCTTTTCATCTACCCCAGTGTTGTTTGCCTGGGACAAGTGCGTTCTTTCCATGTACTGGGCCCAATCTTTAACAGTAGCATCAAACTTCCTGAGTAACATGATGCCAGAAATGCTTTCCCCAACTCAAAGATGACTTGTCGGCAACTTTCTTCAGGAGCGTGCTTTACACTCATTGCTACTGAAATGACTAGAGGCTGGCATCCTGTCTCCAAGTTGCCTTTTATGTACATATTGAGAGTCTGTGACACTGTTCCAGCTCTCTCCTACCCAGCTGTCAGAGTGAACAGAGCCTCTGACAATCCTGTATCTGTCAACCACTTGGCTAACTTGTTACAATCACTACATTGCAATCACCTTTAAGTAAAGAGGTGACAGGTGTGGTCCAGCTGGGATTGCTGCCATTACTCCCACTGGCTGGAATTGCTGCTGTTCATTCTGCAGATCTTTTTTATATTTTTAAATCCACTCGAGTTCTATTGAACAAAAGATGAAGTGCAATGCAATTCTGCAACACAGGCAGATAAGTCAGTGCTGTAAACGAGCTCTGGGTGATTACACTCTGGCAGACTTGAGGCGATTGATACTGGATGTTTAAGATATAACTTTTCAGATATGAAAGGAATTACCCCAAGCAACCTCAGCAGTTTGTGACCCTGGTCCCTGTTGTGATTAATCCCCATTACTACTGATTTATAATGGATCACTGAGCAGCCTGTGGAGTCTTTTGTTCTGTGAAATTGCTCTTGTTAGCACTAAAACTGACCTAGACATTTCTGTGAAGAATCTGAGCTGTATTTTGTATCCAGAAAAGAAGTTCAGCTAGTAAATTAACTGATATGCTGGGCTGAATGGCTGCCTCCTGTTTTGTAACGGTTCTGTGATGAGCAAGTCTGGGCCTGTTGTAAAGGAGCGCCAGTAGTCTACTGTAACAAAACCCTAAAGTGTTAAAGCAACCTTTCCAGGATTGATGACGCACTCCAATTTCCCCAATTTCCACTTACCTATTGGTCCTAGTGTTTCTTTATAAGACTCATAACAAGCTAACAGACCCTTCAGTGCTACCAGCCCATGCTGACCATGTCTCCAAAGCGAACCAGTCCCAACTGCCTTTGAGTTCTGAGGAAGGGTCACTGGACCCGGAGCATTGACTCTGTTTTTTTTCCTTTTGTAAATGGTGCCAGACCTGCTGAGTTTTTCCAGCAACTTTGTTGTCCCCACCTACCTGTGCTTGGCCCATACCCCTCCAAACCTTTCTTATTCCTGTACTTTTCCAAATGTCTTTAAACGTAGTAACTGTACCTGTATCTACTGCTTCATCTGGCAGTTCATGCTACGTGTGAGCCACTTTAGTTTTTATTTTAAAAAAGTTGCCCCTTGTGTTCTTTTTTTAAATCTTTGTCTCCGCACCATAAAGGTATGTCCCCCGCCTTAGGGAAAAGACCTATTGCTATTCACCTTATCTATGCCCTCATGATTTTATAAACTTCTATAAGGTCACCCCTCCATCTCTTTCACTCCTGTGAAAATATCCCCAGCCTCTACTCAAACCCTGCACTTCTGGCAGTATCCTAGTAAATCTTGCCTGAACCCCCTCCAGCGTAATATTGTTCCTGTAATACGGTGACCAGAACTGCACACAGTATTCCAGAAGAGGCCTCACCAACGTCCTGCGCAACTTCAATATGATGTCCCAAATCCTATACTCAAAGGTCTGAGCAGTGAAGGTTAGCATGCCAAGTGCTTTCTTAACCATACTGTCTACCAATGGGACTGAGAGTGCCCAGTTAATGTTTTTCTTTTATTCTTTGAGGGCATCATTGGCTGGGCCACTATATTTATTGCTCATCCCCAATTGCCCAGAAGGCAGATGGGAGTCAACCACATTGCTGTGGGCCTGGATTCACATGTAGGCCAGGCTGGGTGAGGATGGCAAATTCAAACCCCCCCCCCCCCCCCCACCCCAACAATAAAGAATGTTAATGAACCAGCTGGGTCTTTCTGACAATGGATTCATGATCATTGGACTCTTATTCCAAATTTTTATTCTGTTTATTGAACTCCAGTTTCACCATCTGCCATAGTGGGATTTGAACCTGGGTCTCTGGGTTAACAGCAGTAATAATACTAGGCCATTGCTCCCCACCTGTGCACATGTTGTGACATACTTTCAAGGCAAGTGGGACCTGAAACCAGAGCTAGGGACATAGTCTTTGTGCCACGTATGTTGACATTTGCCACATGTCTATCTAAACCCAATAACTTAACATCAAATTACTACAGATGCTCGAGTCTGTACTGAAAGCCAGAAGTGTTGGAGTCAGCGGGTCAGGCAGCATCCTTGGAGAGAAAGCAAGGTGGTATTTCAGCTCTGGGTGACTCCTCTTCAGAGCCCTGACTAGTTAGCTAGTCTCGACACTAGCTTGCTTTCTCACTACATGTGCTGCCTGACTCGGTGATCTCTAGCATTTCTTCATGTACTCAAAACAGAATCAATACTGCCTTGTTACTAGTGGTTTTGTGTTCTCATTAACATTTCCACAGTTGCTAAGGCTACTCCTTACCTTGGACAATTTTCTCTACTTTTCTTGGAGAGTTTTTTTATTAACCTATTTTCTGAGCAACCCGTTCATAGACATTATTGCACACCTCTGAAGTAGGGGACAGTTGAACCTGGGTGCCTTGATTTAGGGATAAGCACACTAGCTTTGCACCACAACAGGGTCCTATTGCGTGGCTGCATCAAATTCTCTCATTTTAACTTGCATTTGCAGTTCCATCAGCTTGTGTTTTGTTTGTTTTTAATCTGTGTATAAGTAATAAATTTAGGGTCCTGCATGCCTCTAGTTCGATGACTTTACATTTTTGGAAAACATCAAATGTGAATTTTACAAGGATTATGCAATAATGAAATGTTTGTCTGGTCAACCATGTTTCAGTTTCTCTCTTTCCCCCTTTCCTCAGCCAGTTGAATCTCTGCAACCTTGTTTTCTCTTTACTCAAGCCAAATATCTTGCATTCCTCGTTGAAAATGTCATGGAGGAAGACCTGGTGGTGATGTAAAAGCCGTGTTGACATTTTGGTTTCAAACACCATGGCTTGACAGATCAATAGATCTGACCTTTCAGTTGCTGCAGTGTTCTGCTCAGAGCACCTTCCATTAATTGGTTTTGTGCAGAAAGCTTGAGCATTACTAGTTGATGCTGGAAACAGCAGAAGAACGAGACTATATAAGATGAAAACAGTACCTGGTCCAAACAAATCAAATTGCTGTAGTCTTACCAGACCATAGGGCCGCTACCTCTGAGAGATGACTAAGGATTCAACCTGAGGGTCACCGCACCTTGGGTGAGGGGAGAGGTTGGGAAGGAGAGTCTTTTTGTGGTAATCTCAGCTGGAGCAGGGATTGAACCCATTCTGTTAGCATCACACTGCTTCACAAATCAAATGTCCAGCCAACTGAGCTAAATTGACCCCCCCCCCCCCACCCCGGCCAAACTAATAACAGGTTGAAAAACCATAATTGGTATAGACTGATAATTCTTTTTCAAGAAAAAGGCACTCATTAGCTCTGGATTTCATTTGTCCATCTTGAGCATAGGAGTCGAAGTGGGCCACTCAGCCTTTCTAATCTCCTTCACCATTCTGTTGGGTCATTGTGATGCCTCAACTGTTTGTTGCCTGGAGTTCTGGGTTCGCTGAGCTGCCTGGTTTCTGTGCACGTGTTTTTGCCTCCCTTCTAGGTGACATCTTCAGTGCTATTTAGCCTCTGCTGTAGAGCAGTTGTTCTGCTCCATTCTGAATATAATGGTCTGGTCAGTTATGGTGCGTAGCCCTGTTTCCTGTTTTGCAATGTAGTGGTATGTAGATGAGGTCTATTTCAACATCACACCGGTGGTTTAAAACTTGGCTTTCAGGAATCCTCTCGCTTGTCTTTGCATTTCTTTTGCTATTCATTTGTGAGATGTAAGTGTCTCTGGCTGTGCCACCGTTTCTTGTCTGTCCCTAGTTGCCCTTGAGAAGGTGGGGGTGAGCTGCCACCTTGAACCACTGCATTCCTCCTGCGGGTTGACCCACAATGCCATTAGGGAAGGAATTCCAGGATTTTGACCCAAGATTTTGCTTGTCCTAGTACAGTATGTTTTCCAGATAAACTGCTTATTGCCTAGTATCCCTTGATAATTGTAGTCTTGAAACCTCAAAATTCCAACATCCTTCTGTCTTTAGGGTATCTTCTGTATTAGAAAGTTATTTTAACATTGTGGCATGGCCACCTCAAACTTCAATAATCAAGGAATTAAGGCCACATGGACCCTTTGTTCCCATCAACATTCAAGCTGAAATGCCAAGTCTTGTTTTAATCCCATGTGATCAGCCACTGTTGTTTTCTGCCTTGCTCTGGAGCAGATCCGGGAAGGGCAGCAACTGACCTGGCCAGTAGCTAAACCTTTGAGATTTTAATGCACTTTATTGCCACAATTGTTGTTCTCCTGTACCATTTCAACTTGGGTTTAAATGTCGTCTTGGGTTAGGTGTACTTAAAAGCTTCTGATAATCCAAGTTTTGAGGCATAGATACATTAGATGTTAAATGTCTAAGCTAAAATTTGATTTTTGATACTGATTGAATCTCTTACAATTTTAAGTCAATGTGCGCTGTGTTGTTGAATGTTCTAATACATCTTGATCTCTGAACAATTTTTTTTGTATAGTCTCTGGGTGATTCAGCTGTTTTACAGTCTGATTTAGCACGGGCTGCGCACAGTTCAAAGGAGTGGCTTTTAGATGTATGAAAAGGTGATTGTTGGCTGACAGTGTATTTTCTTGGTTACTCTAGTACCCATTCTTGGTTACCCTTTCATCCTATATCCTGACTGTGGATCTCCCAGGGAACAATCTGTCGCCTAAACACATGTTGCAGTCAAATGTGCTCTCCATCTCAATCCTGCTTGCAAATGGAAATATACCAATTATAATAAATACTAAGTTACATCAATAACCGATGAAGGGTCTAGGCCTGAAACGTAGGCTTTTGTGCTCCTGAGATGCTGCTTGGCCTGCTGTGTTCATCCAGCCTCAATTTTATTATCTATTGGTTAATAGGACTGGTTTTTGCAAGATTGGCCTGACTGGAAGGATTTGCATTGGGGAAAACCTGTGTTGCTTGACTTTGCTCAGTACCAAGTAGATTTTTGCATTTATTTTTAAATTAAATTCTTGAGTGGCAAGGAGATTTTGCTCGCCCTTCCCAAGATTAGAGGAGGTTTGCCAGTTTTGTGATTCTGAATGGTATGGTCTTATCTGTAACTTCAGCTCTCCCAGCTCAGACCAGATTTAGTTTGGGTTTGTATTGTTGTTCCGTGGAGATGTAATGATGGGTCACCATTTCTCCTGGTCCCAAGGAGCAGCTGATGGCAAACTCACTGCAGTCGTGAATTGGTTTGATGCTGGAGGTTGTGACAAACCAGATTAGAAGGTTGACATGAGATTCCAGTGGGAATCTATGCAAGGAGGACACTCGCGAGTAGAATGCTGTGCCTGTTGGGTGAGAGTCAAGTTGTGCACTTGGGTTATGAAGGTACTTGTAAAACATATGAGTGGTTCCTGCCCGTTTGTGACCGTGCCTGCATGACTGTCTTTCATGGAGGGTGTCTGTTTCTCTCTGTTCATATAATTCAGGCCTCTTGCTCTTCTGACCTGTAAGGGCAGCACTGTGTGCTGGGCAGACCATGTGGATGGGCAGCTACAAACAGTGCCCACCTAAATCCTCAACAAGAGGAATCCTTCAGGGTGGGCGGGATGCTTGGCAGGTTCTTTGAGTTGAAAAAGAAATGCTGTCCTCATAAACTGGACGACAGCTTGGGCCTGAGGATGGCCCTGGTTTGGGGATAAAGGAAGCTGCCTGGTGGGCCAGGGAGAGCAAGTACGATCTCTCCAACTCCGTAAAGCATCTTTGTATTATTTTGTTGCCTGCGCTTCCTTTCTCCAGTGATTTCTTTGCTTTTCTTTTGCAAAAAAACAAACATCTTTAATGTGTTGGCAACACCAGCATTTGTTGCCCACCCCTAACTGCCCTTCAACTATTGGCCCTGCTCAGCCATTTCAGAGGGCAATTAAGAGTCACCACATTGCTCTGTGCCTGTAGTCACTTGTTGGCCAGACAGTAAGGATGGCAGATTTCCTTTCTCTAAAAAGAGGCATGAGTGCACCAGCTTGATTTTTAGGACAATTAATATTTTTATGGTCATTGACTACTGTTATAATTCCAGATTTAACCACTGAATTCAAATAGCTAGTCTGGTGCCATTACCACTGTGCAGTCGTCTTTCCTTTAAACACATTTCCACATTGTTTTAGTCAGTGGGCCCTTTGTGGTGGCATAGCATTTCCCTTCCACCTTTTGCCAGCAGTGTTTCCTGCCCTGTGTTTAAGTAGGCAGTTGACCTGTGGCACCCATGCTAGGTTAAGGGCTTACTGTGGACCTGAAGCAATCCAGGCCAGCAAGGATTTGCCCCAGGCAACGTGCTCAGGGTTAAAATTGACCTGATCTTGTCAACGAAGCTATCAAACATCATGGCGATTGGTTTTATCACTAGGCCTGTATATATAATAGCTGTGGGTCCTGTGTCCCATTACTAGTGAAGGGATGGAGCTGATTCATCAAGGCAGTACTTTTGCACAATGTATTCTGCTGGGATGGAGCCACCTTACTTTAAAGAGCGAGAAGACAAGCTGTTCAGTAATTGGCTCAAATCAATCACTGTTTAACTGCTGTTTAATCAGGAGATTTTGCAGATTGGGACTCTAATGCCCATTGTCAGTGCCAACACCCAGCATTTTAAAGTTAGGGCATCTAACAGACAAATGTTAGGTAATATCCATCGATGCAGGAGGAAAGAATGCAGACCAATTGTCATTTCAAATTCTGAGATTTGATTCACTACTGTCAATAGGGCTGCTTTGAAGACCCTGTTTCCATTGGTTACCAGAAGGCCTAGCTCTAACTTGACAGGCAGAGGAACCAGGGCAGAGAATTTTTTTGTTTTTGCTGTGTGCTCTTGTTATCTGAAATATGTTACTGGAGGGAGGGAGGGAAAGTGGACTCTGGTCACTTTTCAAAAGGAAATTGGCAATTAAAAAATTGAAAACATTGCAGGGTTCTAGAGAAGGAGCCAGAAGGTGGGGTTAATAGTATCAGTCTTTGAGGGCCAACAGATAGGCAATGGGCCAAATGTGTCTCTGCTACAATTCCAACAGCAAATGCAGTGATGGGTTTTTTGCGACAAATAGGTCTTCTTTTCAGAACTCCTTTTCAGAGTCTACTCTGGCCTGAATGTGCTTATTTGTCTTTTATCCTACAGCTGGAATCAATAGGGGAGTTTCTTGACATCCAAATTTAAAGTTGCGTTCTTGCGGCAGTATTTGTTGAGGACTGGCATGTTGATGCATTTTAGGCTGCTACATTGAGCAGCGTAATTTGGCAAAGGTCCACCTGCAGAAATTATCTGGGAGCACGGATGTCAGAAGGGTCCAGAAGATCAAGCACCTGTTATACATTGTTTTATAATGGTGGGCCATGCTTATCAGATGGCAGGCACCCCGCAGTGGTTCTAACTTGTCCATGAGAATAGATTTGGATGTGTTATGATGGTTACTCTCTAACTTGCTATCTTGTGCCACTTCCTCCCCCTCTATTCTGTTACTAAGGTATTATCTTCAGTTATGTGAAGGTAACTATTGAAATCTGGCGGGGGAGGGGGGGGGCTATTCTGCATTGCCCCCAGGTCAAAAACCATGACAGCAGTGGTTAAGTGTAAATACCCGAAGGGCCGTGAGCACTCCTCTTCATTGGAGGTAATTGTGTGTAGTTTGTGGGGCAAGGTGAGATGGGAGCATGTCTATTCCTGACTACTGGGATCAACTTATCGCTGCTAGCTCTTGCCCGTGTCTGACCACAATATCAGAAATTTGCAGCAAATTGGCAGTTGCTGTGCAGTATCGAAAGTACATAAATGTAAAAATTAAAAGCAGAGCTCGGCTGCTTAGCCCCTTGAACCATTTCTCCATTTTGATCAGATTAAGGCTGACACGATGACTGGACATCCCTGCTGCCCCAATAACCTCTTCACCTGTTTCAAGAATCCATCTATCCTGTGTCTTGAAGTAATGTCACTGTCCTTTGAGGATGAGTTCAAAACACTTGGCCCTCAGTGTTTCTGCTCCGAAGTGGGTAACAGTAGTTAAGTGGGGAAGTAAATGATCATTGGTTGAGCAGAGCCAATCTACATCGGAGCAGCTTCATTGTTTCAGAAGACCATTGGGCTTGGCAGTACTGCTCTGGCTAATGACCAGCTGTCCAGCCCTAACACCCTTGCCACTAGCTGCCTGTGGCCACCTTTGTAGCGTCCTGCCTTCAGATGTTGCTTGGAGAAGGAATGGCCACTGCACTACCTGATTGGGTGCTGTGTTCTTCTCAAAATACCCTCTGTTCCCCCATCTCCAAGTTTCCAGCCCGAATGAAGGTGCTCAGAAAATGGCAGTCATGTTCCACAGTATTGGCTCTCCCCTGGTTTTTTCCCACCTCCCATGTTGCTGGTGAGTATGTCCTGCTGTTTAATATTCATTCCCAGAAACTTCATGGGAATCACAGAATCCCAACAGTACAGATAGGCCAAATGGCATCTATCAGTTCCCTTATGACCCTCTCAGAAGAGCACCCCGCTATAATCCCTGCAAACCTGCATTTCCCATGGCTAACCCTCTTAGCCTGCATACTTCTGGACACTGGGTCAATTTAGCATGGCCAATCCTCCTAACCTGCACATCTTTGGACTGTGGGAGGGAACCCATTGTCAGAATGTGCAGATTCCACTGAGACAGTCGCCTGAGGGCAGTATCGAACCCAGGTCCTGTGAGGCTGCCAGAGGACACTGATAACCTCATGTAAAGCCATTCTGTGGGCAACATGCAAGCAATGAACCTGATGCTGAGACTCAATTGGCATCTTACAGCAGCAATGGTCTTCATCTTGAGCAAGAGAGTTTTAATTTCCTACCTCCCTGTCATTATTCAGCCTCTTCTCCATTTGCCCCCTACACTGGTAAACTATAGTGATGGGAGAAGTGACATAACTCAGTGTACAGCTGGATGAACACAGCAGCAGAGGAGAAGGAAAGCTGATGTCTTGGGTTGAGATCCTTCGTCAGAAAAGCTTGGGAGGGGGGGGGGGGAAGATTGTGAAATAAATAGGGAGAGAGGGGAGGCAAAAGATGGATAAAGGAGAAAATAAGTGGAGAGGAAACAGGTCAAAGAGGTGGGATTGGACCCAGTAAAGGTGAATGTAGGTGAGGAGTTAGGGAGGGGATAGGTTGGTCTGGGGTGGACGGACGGGTCAAGGAGGTGGGATGAGGTTAGTGGGTAGGGGATGGGGGTGAGGCTTGAGGCGGGGGTGAGCTGGGCTGGTTTGGGATGCGGTTGGGGGAGGGGAGATTTTGAAGCTTGTGAAGTCCACATTAATCCCATTGGGCTGCAGGGTTCCCAAGCGGAATATGAGATGCTGTTCCTGCAACCCTCGGTGGCATCGTTGTGACAATGTATGAGGCCCAGGATGGACATCCCATCCAAGGAGTGGGAGTAGGAGGGTGAGTTGAAATGTTCGTGACTGGGAGGTGCAGGTGTTTATTGCGAACTTTGGAGGTGTTCCGCAAAGCGGTCCCCAAGCCACCACTTGGTTTCCCTGATGTTGAGGAAGCCACAATGGGTACAGCAGATGCAGTATACCACATTAGCAGATGTGCAGGTGAACATCTGTTTGAGGAAGGTCATTTTGGGGCCTGGGATGGAGGTGTGGGGGCAGGTGTAGCACTTCCTGCAGTTGCAGGGAAAAGTACTGGGTATAGTAGGGCTGGAGGGGTGTGTGGAGTGGACAAGGGAGTCGCAGAGGGAATGGTCCCTCCAGAAAGCAGACAAGGGTGGGGAGGGAAAAATGTCTTTTGGGGTCAGATTGCGTATGGCAGAAGTGTTGGAGAATGATGCATTGGATCCGCAGGTTGGGGTCGTATGTGAGGACGAGGGGGATTCTGTTCTGGTTGTTATTGCAGGGACGGGGTCTGAAGGATGAGGTGCGGGAAATGCAAGAGACAGTCGAGGGCATTCTGACCACTGCGGGGGGTGGTGGGGGGGTGGGGTGTAGAATTGCATTTCTTGAAAAATGAGGACCTCTGGGATGTACAGGAGAGGAATGTCTCATTCTGGGAGCAGATGCGGCGGAAGTGAAGAAATTGGGAATAGGGGATGTAATTTTTGCAAGAAGGTGGGTGGGAGGTGGTGTATTCCGGGTAGCTTTGGGAGTTGGTGGGCTTGAAATGGATATCTGTTTCTAGGTGGTTACCAGAAATGGAGACAGGTGCCCAGGAAGGGGCGAAGTATTAGAGATGGCCCAGTGAACTAAAGGTTAGGGTGGAAGGTGTTGAAGTGGATGAACTGTTCGAGCTCCTCTTGAGTGCATGAAGTGGTGCCGATACAGTCATCAATGTAATGGGGGAAGAGGTGGGTGATAGGGCCAGTGTAGCTTTGGAAGAGGGATTGTTCCACATAACCTACAAAGAGGCAGGCATAGCTTGGTCTGTGTGGGTACACATTGCAATCTGACCCCACTATCAAAGATACTTTTCCCTCCCATCCTTTATCTGCCTTCCAGAGGGACTACTCTCCATGACTCCAGCATTGGGCAGTTCCTACTACATCTGGTGGAAAAAGTGATCTGTCTCCAGTCTATGCTTGCACCTCTTTGTTCTGAAGCTTACAATTCACTGCACATCACAGGCCCCGAGTTTGACTGAGAGATAAAGTGGGAAGGTGAAAAATGGCTCATGCTATGTTGAGTCCATCCTGCACGGTTACCTAATGAGGACCTGACCTGTTGCTGTAGATCTTGCAACCAGGAGCAGGGCGAGGCAGGGTTTAGATTGATGGCTT
>NC_081380.1:5093471-5128471 GCF_030684315.1 Stegostoma tigrinum | reverse complement strand
ATCTTTGATCAATTGGCTCATATCACATTGACCACATCTTTCCTGATTGGTTGATCCATTTCCTGCTGAGACTACCATAGGTGACCCTACATGACCCATGGTCACTTGCAGGCAGTCGCAGAATTGGAGCATAGAATGGTGACAGCACAGGAGGAGGCCATTCAGCCCACGGCATTTCTACAGTCCCTCTGTCAGAGCTACACAGCCAGTCCCAGTCCCCATGCAAATCACACAGAGGAACAGGAGTAGGCCATTCAGCCTCCTGAGCCTGTTCCATCATTTGTTGAGATCATAGCTGATTTGTGGCTTAACTCCACGTGCCTGTCTTTGGCCCATATCTCTTAATACCTTTGCTTACGAAAACATTTATGGATCTCAGATTTAAAATTAATAGATGATCTAGCATTCATTGTCATTCACGGAAAACAGCTCCAAACCTCTACAATCCTTTGTGAGCACACAATCTCTACCATGTTTTCCACTTCCTTATAGGCAGCATAGTTTGGTTCACAAATTCTAAAGTCTCTCATTTACTGGTTAAAAGCTTGCAGCAACTGGTAAGGGAAAATAAACTGAATTTCTTCAGGCTTTAGTTAGCTTTCACTACAGGGAAATGGACTTCATCTCAACTTCCAGAGATCCGATGGCTTCTGGCCATAGTGCTTCACATCCACAAGCTGTTCAGCTGCCTAGGAGCAAGCATGCACTTGGCCTTTGTCATTGATAATTGATCACCAAGCCACACACCAATCAGTCACTTGTGGCACCTTGTACATTCCCCATGTTGCCACTTTATCTGCAATAGACTTCACCACCAACTCCCTAAATCCCCAAACCGAACCTCTTCTGGAATACTGTGTACAACTCTGGTAGCCCTGCTATAGGAAGGATAGTGTGAAATTGGAGGGGGTTCAGAAAAGATTTACCAGGACATTGCTAGGACTGGAGGGTTTCAGTTATAAGGAGAGGCTGGACAGGCTGGGACTTTTCTCCCTGGAGCGTAGGAGGTTGACGGGTGACCTTATAGAGGTTTATAAAATCATGATCATAGATAAGGTGATTAGCAAGAATTTTTTTTCCCTAGGGTGGGAGAGTTCAAAACTATGCGGCTTCTTTTTAAGCTTTAAAAGTACATGAGAGGCAACTTTCCTGCATAGAGAGTGGTTCGTGTATGGAATGATGTAGGTACAGTCACAACATTTAAAAGGCATTTGGATAAGCACGTGAATCGGGAGGTTCTGGAGGGATATGGGCCGAATGTGGGCACATGTGGCTATTTAGTTTGGAAGCATGGTAGGAATGGGCTAGTTGGGCCGAAGGGTCTGTTTCCATGCCGTATGACCCTATGACTCTAACTGCTTCCGAACGTTTCTCGCAAACGGTCTGATTATAATTTTTAGACTGTGACCCCTAGCAGCATTCAAGAAACACCTGGAAACATACATGAATAAGAAGATCATAGAGGGATACAGATACTGTAGGTGAGAATAGTTTACACGTGGAAGGGCAAAATGTGTTAGTGCAGGCTTGGGAGGCCGAAGGGCCTGTTCCTGTGCTGTATTGTTCATTGTTCTTGTTTCTAGATCTAGAAACACACCTTCAGATAATTATCCAATGCCCTTTGGAAAAACCACAAGTGTATGTACTTACCCAAATTCTCAGGCAGTGATCAATCCCAGTGTGCTGCAGAATCAAACAAAACCCCTCACCCTGGATTGAAATCAGGGGGCAACCTGAAGCAGCTACAGCACTGACCACTCTGCTATTATTTATTAAATAATATATACCCCCCAACACCGAATCAAGTTGCAAATCTTTTGGGAAGCTGCAATTCCATAAACAGATGTATCTTTCAGTCTCTGAACTACACACCAGCTAAACAGTGTGGTTGTGGTTACATGAATGTGCTTTTATTTAAAATTCAAAACCATGTAGTTATATCTAAAATACTGGCAGGGCTTTTCAGACAGCTGCTGTCAAAGTTCTCTCCAGTTTGCAACATCCAGTTAACCGCCAGGACAGAAACTCGGAAGCAAATTCCCAACATCTGGCAGAATTACTTGTGCTGCCACACAGAATACTCACAGCCAGGCAGTACAGGCTCAGACCCTTCGGTCCATCCTGTCCATGCCGACCAAGTCTCGCATCTGGAGGCAAATTCAAAAACCAGCCTGATCTCACCCATAAATTCTCAGCTCAATCCATCCAGGGAGCCCGGGGAGAAAACACGGCCAACATAGCTTTGGTGAGGTGGCTGACCTAATGTTACTCAGTCTCCCTGCATTCATGAAATGGCAGCTTGGAGCATTGCCAGGAGGTGAACGCCCCCAACTCCTCCTTCCCCCACACCCCCGCTGCGGTTGTGGTCTTGGCTTCTCTACCTTGACTCAGGCAGACAGTGTTTAACATGTCAGGACTGGATGTGTTGTGTTCCCGCTCACTCCCTATGCCTTCTCCCATTCCCCGCTCATTCCTGTCAACGTACCCAACACCACCAACCATAGCCCCAACTTGGATCACCCGGGCTCACCCGTTTTCCTTTTCCCGAGTCTTCTGCCGAGAAGTAGGTCTGACACCACCACAGCAGAGCAAGCCACCAAACCCTGTTCAAATGGCTCCAGTGTATGCCCACTGGCGAGCCACAGAGCACCCCTCCCCAAGATGCCCGTGTCGCTGCAGGACAGGCACATTTTACATGCATGTTGCAGCCTGGAGCTATATGAAATATTGGTGGACAATCCAATCCTTTTCTATCTCAGGGTTGACCAGGAATCTCTCACGGCTTGCCATCAGCATGTGTGGTAGCGATTTACTGAGCAATAATCTACTTGCTTGGCCGTGTGAATGGTCACCAAATCCTGGAGTGGGATGTCATAAAATCCCTAGAGTATGGAAGCCATTCAGCCCATCGAGTCCACGCTGGACCTCCAAAGAGCATCCTGCCCAGACTCTTCCTACCCCCATAACCCTGCTTTTTCCATGGCTGATCCATCTAACCTGCTCATCACTGGATGCTCTGGGCCAGTTAGCATGGCCAATCACCTAACCTGCACATCTGTCGGCTGTGGGAGGCGACCGGAGCAAAGCCCACACAAACACGGGGAGAATGTGCGAACACCAAACAGACAGTCACCCGAGGGTGGAATCAAACCTGGATCCCTATCGCTGTGAAGCAGCCGTGCTAACCACTGAGCCACCAGGCCATCCCAAAGAATTGAACCCACAGCTATGGGCTCAGAGGCAGGAATATTACCCATTGTGCAACAGAAACTCTTTTCTCTATGAAGCTAGTATGAAGTCAGTTGAGAACTACCTCAGTCATTTGTTAACTTTCAGTTTAAATAAACATTGTAGTGTTCTCACCTTTAACTACACTCTGCCAGAAGATATTTCAGAACTCCCCATTCCCAATTCCTTCTCTCTACAGCTCATAGCTACACTTGTCTCAATCAATCCATTCAAAAACTGCTTCAATAAGAAATCAGGAATTCAGCAAGTTTTACAACTCGTCCATTATGCCTGAATTTATAATCAAGCTTCATTCAGCGAATAAAGGCTCTGTATCCAACATGGCTGCCCATGTGCATCTTGAGTGAATAGGGTTGATCTGTGGGAAAGTGAGGTTTCTGCAATTTGTGTTTAAATCTGATTAGCTTGTTACGCAGACACTCGATGGATAGTTCCAAACTCACAAGACTGATAATGACCTGAGTGCTGCTTATTGGGTATCTGGCGTCTTTTCTGAATACATCTTCAACCAGAGGGGAACGCTGTTTTTCAGTGATTTAAGTAACGTGCAGGTTCTCGACCCTGAATCTGAAAGGACATTTCATCAAGTGGCTGATAACGCTGTGACATCAATTTCACCCAAGCAGTAACGGAATTCCACAATCTTGGGTTTTTAATTTGAAGCATTTTTTGTTTGTAAGCAAGACCTGAAATGTTGTTCAACTGGGATGGTCATTTGCAGGCTCAAATGCAAAAGAAATGGGCCACAGACCTTTCCCCTGTTGAACAAAATCCTTCCATCCCATCTTGAGCGCACATTTGACTTCCACCCTTTCCTGCACATCGTTCCCCAGCTGATATTTTGAGATAAGAAAAATAAATCCGTCCATCTGAAACTGATAAGGCACTGGAAACTTAGGTGTGAGAGCAAAGAGGGCAGATTTCTCTCTGGAGCGCTGCCCACAGTGTGTGGGGGAGTCTGTCAGTGTTTCAGTATCTGAGGTATTTTTACCTGTCAACTATCAACCATGGGCTGAAGCATAAATGGTTAAGGAATTGGAATCCCCTTCTCTAAATTCCAGGGACAAAACACAATCCTTAACTTCCACTTCCCCTCCTGTGCCCCTATTAAAGTCCAGTTTCCAATTTACAGCTGCAAATCACTGTCCCTGCCTTTCACTTCCTCCTCTATAATTCTTTCACACTAACACTGAGCTGCTGATGTGAAGTCCCAGTGCACGGACATTTGCATTAAAATGATTTAGCTGCACACTGCAGCTGCTATTTAGCATAAAGGACTAAATCTCTCCTTCTCCATCAAAGAAAAGAGGAGCAGGTCTGTCCCAAACCCTTCACTGCAAACCTACTTTCAATCTGATGACACTAGGGAAATGATGTCAGTGATGCTGTCCCTTGATGAGGTAATTTTATCTTTTTGTAAGGATTTGAATTTCTCCCCCTCTTTCTGCCTGAGTGGAATGTAGATTTTTCCCTCTTAAATGGGTGATGATGTCGGGAATGGTTTCCGTTATCCACATAATCCAAAACTCAGGGAGGGGTAAGTGAGTGGGAAAAACAGCTGGGGGAGGAGAGAGCAGGCTATGGAAAGGGAGGTGAAAGAGCAGGTGATGGAGGGGAGATGGATAAGGGGAAGAAGGAGAGGGGACAGAGGACGAGGTGCAGATGGAGACAGAGAGAGCGAAGGGGAAGGAGATGGAGAAGGTAAATGGAAAGGGGGAGGAGAAAGGTATGAAGACGCAGATGTGGAAGGAGGCAGAGATGGACACAGCTATAGGGAAGAAGACAGGGAGGGGGAAAGGGAAGGAGAAAGTGACTGAGAAAGGGAAGGAGACAAAGACTGAGATGAAGAAGGCAAAACAGATAGAGATGGAGACGGGGAGGGAAATGGATACAGGGAAGTTGTTGCAAACAGGAACCCAATTTGTGAAGATGATGTCTAGAGCATGAAGTTCCTCCAAATGAGAGGGCTCAGAGAAAGAATCCTAGAGCACAACACAATCCTCTAAGGTGGTGTTAGCTGCCTCCATCATGAGATCTGCAACCTGGTGACAAAAGCCCCTAGTGCCTCTAAACCACTGTCACCCTGTCAGATCAGACAACTGATCTCCTGGCTCTACAGTTTCCACTTCCACAAAGTTACTCTTAACCAAGTCCAGTCCCTGTTTAGGAATCAGTGGTTCCAGTGTATCGTAAAGTGTTTATGGACCACAGGGCTCAGCTACTCACTGCTAGGCAGTTGGAGAGCCAGGGCCAGGCCTCTGCAGATGCATCCTGATGAAGTCAAAACTAAAGGTTAGCGGCTGGTCACTAACCTGTAGGCAGCAGTCCGGATTTACTGTCGCTGACCCCAAAGTGTCTCTGGATGTCTGCCAGTACACCTGAGGAGAATTAAGAGTGGGAATTAAGTTAAAGACAAAGAACATAGGTAATAGAAACTGATGAATACATCTGAATCATTCCTCTGAAGCACTAATGATAACAAATTCAGGCTTTGGAAGAATACAGTCACAGTTGATTGACTCACTGATACAAAAGGGTTCTGCTCGTTATGAAGAGAGCAGGGAATAGAGGATTTCGATCATTCTCAAGGATGAAGAGGCAGTAGTTCATAAGAAGGGCTGAGTCTATGATTAATCTGTGTCCATGATGGAGCTGAGCTGCCATTGGGTCCTGATGTTAGCACAGTTCCATCAGCAGTGATAAATTCTGTGCTTGGAGTCAATGCATTTCACTTCCTCAGCTTTGAGTGCAGCAAGCAATGTTGGGCTGGTTGAAGCAACAGGGAGTATAGTGTTCGCTCGCGGATTCACTGCAAAATATTCTCAACCATCAGGTAGATTTCGATGACTGACTTTCCGTTCTGTCAGGCAATGATCTTGTCCCGTGAGGGACATGGATAGGGTGAATCATCAAGGTCTTTTTCCCAGGGTAGGGGAGTACAAAACTAGACGGAATAGGTTTAAGGTGAGAGGGGAAAGGGGCCTGAGGGGCAACATTTTGGGGCAACATGGGCCCCACACCTCAGGAAGGACATATTAGCCCTGGAGTGTGTCCAGCGGAGATTCACATGGATGATCCCTGGAATGGTAAGTTTAATGTATGATGAACGGCTAAGGATCCTGGGATTGTACTCATTAGAGTTTAGAAGGTTGAGGGGAGATCTAATAGAAACTTACAAGATAATGTATGGCTTAGAAGGGGTGGACGCTAGGAAGTTGTTTCCATTAGGCGGGGAGACTAGGACCCGTGGGCACAGCCTTAAAATTAGAGGAGGTAAATTTAAAACTGAAATGAGACGACATTTCTTCAGCCAGAGAGTGGTGGGCTTGTGGAATTCATTGCCATGGAGTGCAGTGGAGGCCGGGACATTGGATGCCTTCAAGGCAGAGATCGACAAATTCTTGATCTCAGAAGGAATCAAGGGCTATGGGGAGAGTGCAGGGAAGTGGCGTTGAAATGCCCATCAGCCATGATTTAAATGGCGGAGTGGACTTGATGGGCCAAATGGCCTTACTTCCACTCCTATGTCTTATGGTCTTATGGTCTTATTTTCATGCAGAGGGTGGTGCATGTATGGAATGAGATGCCAGAGGAAGTGGTGGAGGCTGGCACAATTATAGCATTTAAAAGGCATCTGGATGGGTACATGAATAGGAAAGGTTTAGAGGGATACAGGCCAAATGCTGGCAAATGGGACTTGATTAATTTAGGATATCTGGTCGGCATGGACATATTGGGCTGAAGGATCTGTTTCCGAGCTATATGACTCTATGGCTCTAATACCTCCATATAGCCCTACCAGTTGGCTGGAATAGTCGATGCGAATGAATTTTAGTTGGCATGACCTCAACTGCTGTACATATTTCATAATCAGTATTAAACCATCAGGGGCTGGAGAATTAAAAAAGGAATCCTGACAGAACAAATGCATAATTAATATATTTTATCAATTATAAATGGTTATCAATTACTTTGTAAAGGAACGACAGAATCAATTAATGGAAAATTTTTTTAAAGAATCAGAATTTTATGCTTAGTATTTTGAAATCTTCTCCTTCAAAATGTTCTCCTCCAACATGCAAAGCAGTTGTTGGTTCATCTCCTTGAGTGGCTTTTTTTTTGAACTCATGCACCATCCCAGTTTGGAATTATATTTCACCATTCCTTCTTTTTGAACTAAAGTTTTGAAACTCCTTCCCAACAGCAATGACAGGAATCCCTTAGCACACTGGACCAGGGGGCTAATATTTAGACCCTTAAGCTTCTGCAGCTTTTCTATGAGATCCAGGCTGATTTGCAAACTAACTCCATATCCCCAGTCCCATATCCCTTAAGAATTTTGTTTAACAAAAGTCAGCTTGAATAAAGGCAAAACAAGCCTGACGCTGGAAATCTGAAATATAAGCAGAGACTGTTGGAGAAACTCAGCAAGTCTGGCAGCATCTGTGGAGAGAGAAACAGTTAACGTTTTCAGTCTGTTGTGACACTTTTTAAGAAATTTACAACTGCCTTGGTTCAATCATCATTTGCTGTCTCTAATAGCCTTTGAGCAAAGAAACACTTTTTAATTTCACTCCTGACAGGTCGGTCCCTAATCTTTAGACAATTCCCCCAGTCTCCAGACTCACCACTTAGTGGAAATATCTTGACAACTTCCTGGGAATACAATCCACAATTGTGATATCTCTTTGGAATTTCACATTCACCCTTTCTGGTAAATCTACACTGCATTCCCATCAAGACCAATGTATCCTTGCCACTGTGTGGTGCCCAGAATGGTCTGCATGATTCCAAGTGCGATCCATCTGGGTCTTTGTAAAGATGCAGCACAGCTTTTACCCAATTGTGTTCTAATCCTCCAGGTATATAGGCCACAATTCGATTAGGCTTCTTGACTTGCATAGGAAAGGTTTAGAGGGATCTGGGCCAAGTGAAGGCAAATGGGACTACTCCAGTTTGGGAAGCATGATTGGCCTGGACAAGTTGGGACAACTAATCTGTTTCTGTGCTGTATGACTCTATGACTTTTTATCAGCCTGACTATTTAATGATGCGTATATCTGGGTCCCAAGTCTCTTTGAACCATCTCTGTTTCTACTTTCAGACCACTGTTTGAAGAGCTGATGTTTGTAATGCTTCTGTGATCCAGAATGTGTCCAGTTCTATCCTTGTTAACCTGAAGTGATGGCCTCACATCCACCCATAAATTAGAATGTATTTGCCAGAGTTTTCCCACTGATTTAATATACAAATACCTCTTTACAACTTTATGCTTCTATGCAAGCTGCTTACAATGCTGTAAAATTGAGAATGTGCCTTTCAATTTCAAACTGGAAGTCATTAATAGATGTGGTGAATCATAAGACACCAACACAGAACCTGTGGAATACCGCTAGCTGCATTCTGACAGTCAGAGCCCACAAATGTGTGCAATGTGTGGTTTAAACTGTGTGGATGCATAATTCTACAGCAATAGGGGATATTTGTGATATTATCTCTTGGTTGGCAATCCAGATTGAGGCCAATCTCCAACACGGTGAAATCTGACCTCCATAAAAACTTGGAATTCAAAGCTAGCCTAATGGTAACCATTGTTGATTGTTGGAAAAACCCATCTGGCACACTAATGTCCTTTAGGGGAGGAAATCTGCCATCTTTACCTGGTCTGGCCTGCATGTGACTCCAGACGCACAGCAATGTGGTTGGCTCAACTACCTTCTGACATGAGTGGCTTGGTGGCTCAGTGGTTAGCACTGCAGCCTCACAGCGCCCAGAACCCGGGTTGAATTCTAGCCTCGGGTGACTGTCTGTGCGGAGTTTGCACATTCTCCCCGTGTCTGTGTGGGTTTCCTCCGGGTGCTCCGGTATCCTCCCACAGTTCAAAGGTGTGCAGGGTAGGTGGACTGGCCATATTAAATTGCCCATAGTGTTCAGGAAGGTGTAGAGGAGGTGGGATGTAGGGGGATGGGTCTAGGTGGCATGCTCTGAGGTCTGGTATGGACTTATTGAGGCAATTGGCCTGTTTCCACACTGTAGGGATTCTAATCTATACAGAGAGATTCTATGGCCTAACAGGCCACTCAGTTGACGGGGCAATTGTGGATGCACAATAAATGCTGTCTCAGCCACCTCTATTGAATGAAACTGGGGAAAGAAACTGACATCCTTACTTGGTCTGGCCTACGTGTGACTCCAGACCCATAGCTATATGGTTGACTCTTAACTGCCCTCTGAGCACAAGCGTATAGTCGCATATTGATCTTAAAAGGGATCATTTGTAAAGAAACAAATGCACAGTGGGAGAGAAATCAGTGGGAGCTGTAATTTGGTGGTCAAATGAGGTTCCCTCATAGTCACAGTTCTGTGGCTGAAGAGTGCCACTGTACACAAGAATCTGTGTTAGGAAGTGTGGCTTAAAAAGGAGAGCCAATAAAAATAAAAATCCGTTAACAGGAAATATCTTTGGAGCTTTTGCGCTGTGTTTCTAAATCTGGACAAATCAGCACTTCTGCTGAATTGTGAAAGGGAAACTTGAGTGTGTTTATTGAGATTATCTGATCAAGTTGGCGCTGCAAAGTTGCACCTCCCAAGACAATGGGACTGCCACTCACAGGGGGACAGTATCTTATAAACATTCCCCTCCTGTTTTAATTCAGTTTCAATGTGAAATTCCAAGTCATATATCACATCACACAGGCACACAGAGAAAACACTTATCTCCACCAGATATTGGTTTTTCTATTGTTCAACATAGGAGACACAACCTTACAATAGTTGGCAAGGGATGAGAAGAACATTTTTTTAACTCAAACAGTTACAAAGAAGGGTCTAGGCCCGAAACGTCAGCTTTTGTGCTCCTAAGATGCTGCTTGGCCTGCTGTGTTCATCCAGCTCCACACTTTGTTATCTCAGATTCTCCAGCATCTGCAGTTCCCATTATCTCTGATACAACCTTTCCCAAAAGAATCCGATAAATTTGTGAAAGGAAAACCATTCTGGGGGTTACGAGGAAACAGCACAAGAATGGGGACCAATCAGATTGTTCTGCTGAGGGGGAAAGGGGCTTCCTTCTGTTTTGAAAGATTGGGTAAGTTGAGGAACTTCAGTGCTGAGAAATAGAACAATTTCTCCTTTTAGGCACCACTGTCAATGACACGTGGTTTTTGCGAGTGCGTAAAAATCATTCCCCTCTGACCCAAAAACCCATGAACCTTTACTAATTTCTGCATTCTGCACTGCCCCACCCCCCAACAACTTCTCAACCCACAACAAAGCTCCTCATTAGCCCCAGCCTCTTCACTCCCAAACCACTTGGAAAGATGTTGCCAATGTATACCAGATCGGGGGCATCTTGAGATTGTAGTCCCCGGTAGGCCAAAAGCTGACTCCAGAGGTGGTATTAATGAACATGCGAACCCTGTGCTCAGACAGCCAACGCCATAATTTCAGTAAAAAGGCTGAAAATGTTGAATCTTTACCAATGGATAAATAGCACGGCTTATTGCGCTACGGTTTGTTTTATGATGAATCCACGAGTAAACATTTCTTGGCCCTAGTTTTTCATGTGGTTTTGTTGATGTTTGTGTTTTTAATGAATTGGATAGAGGCCGGGGAGGTTGGGCACGTGGAGCAGCGGGTAGCTCCTGCCACCGAGCCAGACGTTCTGGGCTCAAGTCCCACATTGGAACTCAACGGGAAGTGCATTTGTAACGTGGTCAAATTGTATGTGACCAAAAAAAAGTTATCAGACTGCCGCTCTGTCATGGAGGGTGAGCCTTCTGCTCAGCACCTTGTTAAAAGTGCTTTGTTAAAGAATCCCACACACTAAATCTTTCCACAGGTTGTTCAAGGGACTGGTGAGGAGCTGTGTGAAGGACATCAGGTATTAACACCAACTGAATAGACACTCTCCTATGGCTCGAACTGAGATAAGACTTTTATCATAGTGGAATGGGCCTTGCTTGGGACCATGAAGTACAAGGACTCAGCTAACTTGATGTGCCACACAATGAACGTATCAAAGTTGAGTCAGTGACTTTGCCCCAAGAGAAAATGTTGTCGCAGAAACTGGGTCAGGAAAGTGTGAGTTGAGGAGCAGCTCCTACTGCATTCACAGGGTACCAAATGGGTGGCATGGCAGTTCAGTGGTTAGCGCTGCTGTCTCACAGCCCCAGGGATCTGAGTTTGTTTCCACCCTCGGGTGACTGTCTGCGTGGAGTTTGCACATTCTCCCTGTGTCTGTGTGGGTTACCTCTGGGTGTTCTGGTTCACTCCCACAGTCCAAAAATGTGCAGGCTAGGTACGTTGTATCAGAGATAATGGGAACTGCAGATGCTGGAGAATCCGAGACAACAAAGTGTGAAGCTGGTTGAACACAGCAGGCCAAGCAGCATCTTAGGAGCACAAAAGCTGACGTTTCGGGCCTAGACCCTTCGTCAGAAAAGGGGGATGGGAGAGGGTTCTGGAATAAATAGGGAGAGAGGGGGAGGCGGATTGAAGATGGATAGAGGAGAAGATAGGTGGAGAGGAGACAGACAAGTTAAAGGGGCGGGCATGGAGCCAGTAGAGGTGAGTGTAGGTGGGGAGGTAGGGAGGGGATAGGTCAGTCCAGGGAGGACGGACGGGTCAAGGGGGCAGGATGAGGTTAGTAGGTAGGAGATGGGGGTGTGGCTTGAGGTGGAAGGAGGGGATAGGTGAGAGGAAGAACAGGTTAGGGAGGCGGGGACGAGCTGAGCTGGTTTTGGGATGCAGTGAGGGGAAAGAGATTTTGAAGCTTGTGAAATCCACATTGATACCATTGGGCTGTAGGGTTCCCAAGCGGAATATGAGTTGCTGCTCCTGCAGCCTTCGGGTGACATCATTGTGGCACTGCAGGAGGCCCATGATGGACATGTCATCTCAGGAATGGGAGGGGGAGTTGAAATGGTTCGCGACTGGGAGGTGCAGTTGTATATTGAGAACCGAGCATAGGTGTTCTGCAAAGCGGTCCCCAAGCCTCCGCTTGGTTTCCCCAATGTAGAGGAGGCCACAACGGGTACAGCGGATGCAGTTAGCTATAGAAAATGCAGCATTACAGGGATAGGTGTGATGGTTTTTGGAGGATCAGTATAGATGGGATGAACAGTCTCTTTAAGCACTGTAGGAATTCTCTGAAAATCAATTGCTTTTACTCGCAGCCTTGCAACCTGCAGGCATCCCCATATACTTTACCTTTTGTAATCCGGTCATTATAATAGTGAAGGAATCACAGAATGCCTATAGTACAGAAGCATGCCATTTGGCCCATTAAGCCCACACCTAGCCTCCAGAGAGCATCCCATCCAGACCCCATAAACCTGCATCCACCTAGCATACACACAGGCACAGGGAGAACATTCAAACTCCACACAAACAGTCGCCCGATGGTGGAATTGAACCCAGGTCTCTGGCACAGTGAAGCGGCAGTGCTAACCGCTGAGCCATCCCTATACCGATGGTCATTGGAATGGGATTGTGACACTTGACAAGCAGTTGGTCAAATTGATCACCTCACCTTTCGCCAGTGATTTTGGGTGGGTTTTGGCTTTTCTCAGGAATTTCTGAGCTCCCTTCCTTATGGACAGCATCCCGAAAGAATCCCAAACTCCCAGGAGATGTGGAACCCTACTGTCCTCAGTCTTCACTGCTGAGAGTGAAGAGATGTTCTAATATGGTTATACCTATGCAGTCTAAAATTTCTCTGTGCACTAAAGGGCCTCAATAGGTATTTTGTTCCAATGAGTCAATAGTTCCCAGGGAATTACAGGGATTGGAATTCCTTAATACCAAAAACGGGAACACTATGATCACAAGATTCCAGTAAAACTACCAATTAAGAGGCTTACTGTAAAGCTCTTGGCCATGCGAGGTGCTTTTGTTCAAAGTTTCCCTTCAGCTTTGTTTCAAATGAATCAATTAAAGGAATGGGATGGAACATTTTGGTGGGGTTGTTGGACAAATGCTGCCTGAAACACACTGGCGTTTAAACAAACCCCGCCCAGCTCCTGGGAGGAGTAACAAGAAAGGGCTGGTCACCTTTTTTTTGTCATAATCAGCAGTCAGGAGCCAGCAGAGCAGGGAGAGGGAAACTCCAAAGGAACCATTGGGGAAGGTCAGTGATGGGAAACACCCAAACGGAGGGGAGCAGCCAGGATCCTGCAGCTGTACATGACCACTGGCAACATCCATGTATACTGCATGCTAGATAACATGGAGACAGTAACATAAAATATTGGCAGATAAATTCAACCCCGAGGGAGTCACTGACGGCGATATTATCACACCTTCTTAATATCTGGTAATGCATTTGACAGAAACGAGTTGATGAGAGTTTGCATGCTAATATAGGCAATCCATCCATTTGCACCTACTATCAAAGACAGAGGTGGTGATGTTGCACTGATATGTCACTGGATTTGTAACCCTGAACTTTGAGGCAATGTGTTCGAATCCTACTACAGCAGGTGATGGAATCTCAATTCAATTAAAAAATAGAAAAGCTAGTCAAATAAGAACCATTGTTGTAAATGTTCACCTGGTTCTCTACTGCTCTCACAGGAGGGAAATCTGCCATACGTACATGTGACTCCAGACCCACAGCAATGTGGTCGAGTCTGAATTGATCTAGAAAGCCAATCGGTTGCGTCTGAGACATGAAAAGGTCTGAGATTGGATGGGCTGTGGATACCAAGCCATCTAGAAGGAGAAGGGAAGATACAGGCCAACACTGCCACCTGCAAGTTCCCCTCCAAGTCAGTCACCATATTGCTGTTCCTTCAGTGATAGTGGGTCAAAATCCCAGAATTCCCTCCTTACGGGCATGGTGGGCCAACGGACAGCAGTGGTGCAAGAAGGCAGCTCACTATCACCTTCTCAAGGGCAGTGAATGCTGGTCCAGTGACATCCCTATTTTCAAGCTTAGGCTTCGGATACCTTAATATCTAATCACTGACATTCAGAGTGCCAGTAAAATGTATCAGTTACAGTTGCAAGCTCTGGTTTTGACACAGTCTTGGAGGTTTCATCACATGACCTTCCACTCTCAACTTGCCTCACCCATGTGCTCCCACCATTGGTCAGTTAAAGTATCCAACATCACAGTACACTGCCTTCCCATGTCCCACAGAGTGTATCCTGTATCGTCAAAAATCGCTCTTACCTTCCCCACTTTGGTTTCCATTTTGAGCCCACAACGCCACCTCCTAGCAACAGAGTATTTAACACAGGAGGAAAAGTCATAATCTCTGAAGACAGAATAAATTAGATCTGAAGTGCAGATAACAAGGTGTGGAGCTGAATGAACACAGCAGGACAAGCAGCATCATAGGATCAGGAAAGCTGACATTTGGGGCCTAGACCCATCTTCAGAAATGGGCGAGGGGAAGGGGTTTCTGAAATAAATAGGGAGGGGGAGGCGGAAAGAAGATGGATAGAGGAGAAGATAGGTGGAGAGGAACCCCCTTCCCCCCCCCCCTCCATTTCTAAAGAAGGGTCTCGGCCCGAAATGTCAGCTTTCCTGCTCCTCTGATGCTGCTTGGCCTGCCGTGTTCATCCAGCTCTACACCTTGCTATCTCAGATTCTCCAGCATCTGCAGTTCCTACCATCTCTAGATCGGAAGTGCAGAAGTGTCAATACGAGAGAGTTTTGTAGAAATTCCCACTGTGGCAGCAGGAGATGCTATATCGACTTGGAAATAGAGGAAAATTGCTGAGATTGAAAAAAATGTTCAGAGCTTTAGTTCATCTCTAAGACTTATTCTCATTGTCCTGGCAAAGCTTTAAACCAGCAACAGGTGACCAAAAATAGAAGTGTTTAATTCCTCACCTCATAAAGTCTAAAAATTCAACCCCCCAAAAATACATGCAACAACCTGACAGTAACACAGTGTAAAATGGAAGATCTTTGCACCCTGTGTGTTTACACATTTCAGCTATTTTTACAGCTCATCACATCAGATGCCACTGAGAAAGCATTATCAACACTTGGTTGGAGAGAGTTTTCTGGACTGTTTAGTGAGAGAGTTTTTTTTAAAGTGGTCAGTTAGGTGGGGCAGCTGTGTAAAGTATGAATTTGCCGTGACTGAAACAGAAATAAATCAGAAGTGCAGCAGAAAATGTCGAAACCATCTATTGAACTGAGTGACACAGTGTAGTCCAAGCTGCTGAAAGCCAATTTGGATTTTGCATGGTGCTAATCCAACATCACACAAGGAATCCTTAAGACAGAACTCATAAAGGTGCATTTGGCAATAATTTAATTATTTTGTTACGTCATTAAGGTAGAAAATGCAATTTTGACACAGTCTTGCTTTAGTATTGGGGATGATTGCTCAAACGTCTTTTGCAATGAAAGGAAAAAAGTTTAATTGATTTCGTTCTATCTCAGGCGGCAATTGGATATTAGAGATAATGGGAACTGCAGATGCTGGAGATTCCAAGATAATAAAATGTGAGGCTGGATGAACACAGCAGGCCAAGCAGCATCTCAGGAGCACAAAAGCTGACGTTTCGGGCCTAGACCCTTCATCAGGCAATTGGATATTGTTAGGCGATGTAGTCATGTCGATATTACAATGCTGGACTACCAGTCAGAAAAGTACCCAATCAAATCCCTCCATGAGGCTTGAGAATGTCAATTCGATTTGTACAAAATAGCCCGTATCACTAAAAGTCTGAAATGAAAAGTTCATCTGGTTCTCCCACATCCTTCTAAGAGAGAACCTGCCTTCCTTCCCTCTGGCTGGAATTGTATGTGACTCCAGTCCCATGCCAACACAGCTGACTCGTCGCTGCCCTCTGAAATTACTTGGTAAGCCACAGTTGTGTTGGTTCATGGGGGAAGCAGGAGGACTCTTGGGAGAATCTAGGGATGGGGCAGAAAATCCTGATCTTGGCAGCAATAGCCATCCCCTGAGAACATTTGGAAGGAAGGGATTTGTTAAAGTGAGTTTGACGGGGAAATCACATCGAACATGGCATTGCCTCTTTGAGCTTCAGAGACACAATGTAGTTCTTTGATGAATATACCATTATTATTGTGAGAAAAATACTTTAGTTTGTGTTTGGCTAAGGAGTCAGGTTTTCCTAGGATTTGCTTGGAATATAGTATCAAGCTGGGGGTGTACTATGTTCTCTGGCATCAGCATGGACCCTACACAGCTCAGGAAGCTAAGTGTTACAGTTTCCCCTGTAACCCAGCAAGTGGGACTGAACACCCCTTTGACGCACGTCACCACTAGTGCTCTCCTGGCCTCTCCCACTGAGGCTGTTCCCTCATATTGTTAGATGAGGGGCAGGGATTTCGAAATGGGCATTTCTCTCTGCTAGAACAAACATAAAACTTGGTGCAGTGGTGTTCTCTTAGTATGTACTAAGCAGATAGTGCACTTCAACAAGAAGTCAGATTCAATGTTAAACGTTAGCTCTGTTTCCCTTTCCACTGGTGCTGTCAGACCCGCTGAGTTTCTGCAGCAGCTTCTGTTTTTAGTCCAGTATCAGCAATATTTTGCCTTGATTCTTATGTTCAGGATCATCCACATACTGAGACAGGGTATGCAGCCAGTTATAGTGAGCAGCCATCTGCTTATACCCATAGTAACTGTCCACAGATAGATCACTTAAATATCTCAGTTGGTTGTTGCAGAGAAGTCTGATTGAAGCCAAGAGTGGAAGCAAAAATGTTCCCAGGCCTGTAAGATGCGTTAACACTAGAAAGTCTTTCTTGCACACCTCATGTAAGGCCTGATGAATCCCTACACTGTGGAAACAGGCCATCACATCCAAATCTCACCTCTGAAGAGCATCCCCCATCCCATCACTGTGATTCTGCATTTCCCAGGGCTAATCCACCAAGCTGCATATCCCTTGACATGATAGGCAATTTAGCATGGCCAATCCACTTAACCTGTACATCTTTAGACTGCAGTTACAGACCAGTACATCCCCACACAGACACAGAGAGAACATGCAAACTCCACAGCCGCCCAAGGGAGGAATCGAACCTGGGCCCCTGGCATTGTGAGGCACCAGTGCTAACCACTGAGCCACCATGCCACTCACAGATGAAGGCTGAGATAGATCCATTCTGGATCAGTAGAAGAATCAAAGGTTATGGGGAATGGACACAAAAATGTATGTTGGATCAGCCATGATCCTACTGAATGGTGGAGCAGGTTCGAGGGAGCAAATGGCCTACTCCTCTTCCTGTTTCTTATGGTCTTAACCTTGTGATTGACCCTCCCCTTTCTATCTAGACTGCTGCTACTTTTAGTAATTGTCTAGATGCACTGTTGGGGTAATTTGGGCTATGGCTTTGCAAAGAAGGTAATGCATGGAGACTGAGTTGTCTTCAATTGCGCTGATGATATCCCACTGTTTCTAGTGTATCATATTAAACAATTACAGCTAGGGTCCTAGTGACAGGTTATATCTCTACTGGAGCTCTCTACTGGAGCATTGTGTGTGATGTGACTTGAAAGAGGTAAAGGTCAGACTAAATGCAGGACTTTTGAAGTGTAGTCATTGCTACAATTTAGGAAATTTGCACACAGCAAGATCCCACAAACAGCAACATGAGAATGACCCACTAATCCGTCTCAGTGCTGTTGAGTCAGGGCTAAATATTGGCCAGGACACCAGTTTTTCTTTGAGATTTTTTAACATCACAACGGAGCTTTTGTTTAACATCTCATCTGAAAGGTGGAACTTTTGACAATGTTGCACTCACAGTCACACAGCGTGGAAATAGACCCTTTTGGTCCAACCCATCCATGGCAATCATAATCCCAAACTAAACCAGCTCCACTTGTCTGCACCTGGCCCATATCCCTCCAAACAGTTCTTATTCATGTACTTATTCAAATGTCTTTTACACATTGTAACTGTACCTGTATACACCAACTCCTCTGGACATTCATTCTACACACGTACCACCTACTGGGTAATGATGTTGCCTCTCATGACCTTCCTAAATCTTTCTCCTCTCACTTTAAAAACATGCCTCCGGTCTTGAAATCTGCCAACCTAGGGAAAAGACACTTCCCATTCATCTTTTCTAAAGCCCTCATGGTTTTATAAACCTCTATAAAGCCTCCCTCAAACTCTTACACTCCAGAGAAAAACCCCCCAACCTATCTAACCTCTCCTTATAACTCAAACCCTCCATTCCCAGCAACATCCTGGTAGTTATTTTCTGAACCTTCTACCCCTTAATAATGTTCTTCCTATAACAGGGAGACCAGAACTGGATACAGTTCTCCAGCAGAGACCTCACCAACACCTTGTACAACCTCAATGTTCCAACTCCTATAATCCCTCAGTTGTGGAGCGGGACTTTCTGAGCAGGAGACAAGAGTGCTCCCTGCTGAATTATATCAACACAAACAAACAATCTGTTCCCTTCCCTTTCTTTTCCAAAGACAACATGTTCATCTTGAGCAGGAATTCCATTTTCTCTCAACAAAGCCCACTTCCTTACAGTTCCATGAAACAATTCAGTGTTAAGTACAAATGATTACAGCACTGCTGGAACTGTTTCTGAAATTACTCACTCCCAGGTTGCTTGCTGACACCACAGTCCAGTCTGCATGCCTGGCATCATCCAGGGGGCAGAGGCCAAAGACGAACCATATGAACGTGATGTACTGTTGCAAACTGTGATCATTTGACAATGAAATGCTGACACATTCATTTCTGCTGTATTTCCCTAATGTGCTTATTGATCAGCTATCAGTTTTAGTACCTTGCAAAGCAGCACTGAACCGATTAGAGGAACATGATCGAGTTCATGGTCACTCTGATCAGTGCTTTTTCAATACTTTTCTTCCAATTTAATCTCTTCACCTTAAAAGCCAATTCAAGATCATTTTTGTGTATGAAACCTGACAGCTCAGCTCTTCTGCCCACATGAAGATCACACTGAGTGTGCATTGATCTTTCCCTTCCTTGGACTGGAGGCTGATATCACTTGTCCTCGGTCTGTTGCCACTCCAGACAACATCAGCACAAACTAGACTTCAGACTGGGCCCCTTCCCGATGTGCAGCTCCGTCTCACATCGGGCTGAGTATTTAGCTAACAGCCACTGAATCAAGATCACCTCTAGCAGCTTTCCATCAAATGAAAGGGAAAGATGTTCTGAAGTCTCCTTCTCGCCCCCAGTCACTGAATCCATTGAAGCTACAAAACCACCACAAAAGCAGATACCTCTTCTTCTCTCTCATTTGTAATTGTTCATCCTGCATCAGTCAGTAACACACAGAATCTCACACACAATGTCTCACACAAACGCTGACACCCACTAGCCTGCAGTGACGTGCTTCACAGGTAAACTCAGCAAAGGATTCCACTACCCTGGCATGAAAATGAGGGTGATGTATCTTGTGCACATAAATGGGCTAAGGTGCAAGATATCGAAAGCATTGTTCAACGATTAAACCACAGGCAAAATGGATCACCAAATTCTTTATTCAAATCAGCTGAACCGGTGACCCAGTGAAAAGGACAAAGAATTTTCACCATGTTCTGTGTCCAGCTGGCCTGCTTTCAGACTTGAGCACTCCATTCTGCCTGTCCTTTTTAATTGATCAATTGCTGAGAGGAAAAGGTAATTCACCTGCTCTGATATTCTCCAGATCAAACTGACTAAGCTGAACAAACACTGGAGGTTGGTGGGGGGGGGGGTTGTGGGTGGAGAGGGTAAACATAATTACCCACTCCGCACCCACATAATTTTCAATCAGTCCCATCTTTAAAATATACAATGACCCTTCACCACCTGTAAAATAAATAATTACCCCTCCCTTTAAAATAAATAATTACCCCCCACAATTAAAGTGTACAATTACACCCCTCCATATATTTTAAATACAGAAAATCATCTCCCCAGCTTTAAAATATACAATGAACGCACCCCCCCCCACCCCGGGGAAATGTACAATTGCACCTCATTCTATAAACAAATATCCCCCTGTCATCTTGAAATTTACAACTAACCATCCCTTCTCCCTGCGACATACAGAAATGCCATCTCCCCACCTGTGAAATATACAAGTGCGTGAGCACCAGAAGTGAGTGCATTACAACAAATAAGATTCCATCCTGTGTCTCTTGAGAAACTAATTGTGATTCTTGGCAACAGGAATGAGGGCAATTCTTTTCAGATAGTTTCAGTTTGAGAAATGGATATATTTTCATTTATGAACTTGTCCTGCTTCAAATGATATATAGTTGATTTTGTTTTTAATTTAATGGATAACATTTTTTAAATCAATGGATCATATCCTTCACTCCTCAAACAACTCATTTCATTTTTTTGACAGACTTACACTACATTGCACCATTTTTTCAAAGAAGCTGGAGATATTGTTTTATTTACTGAGTAACCAGTTCTGCCAATTTAAATAAAGAATTTTGTGATCCATTCTACCTGTGGTTTAATCATTGAACAATGCTTTCAATATCTTGCACCTTAGCCCATTTACGTGCACATGATATATCACCCTCATTTTCGTGCCAGTTTATAATCACAATGCATTTCAAAGTGTTTGCTCCAGGTCACTTATGCTGCTTGACAGAAGTGAAACTTCTTTGAAATTGTTCACATGGATTTTGTTTTAAATCATTCATGGAATGTCAGCATTGCTAGGTAGGGCAATTTATCCCTAATTGCCCTCGAGTTGGTGAGCTGCTTTCTTGAACCATTGCAGTCTCTGGGCTGCTGCCAGGGAGAGAGCTTTGACCCAGCAACACTGAAGGAACTGCAAATGGGTCGCTGCAGATACAGTGTGAGCACTGAATCTATTCAACATACAGACCTCATCGTACACCTGCTAGTCTGTGCCTGGTCCATACCGGTGTTAAGTGAGGCCTCATCATAAAAAGTACAACACTAGAAAAGATAAGCTATAGATTTTCTTGCAGTGGGTCATTACATAACGCACCTGGTTATCCAGCCTTTATTCCCCAATCTTCAGCTCGCTTGTGCTCCAAATTATGGGAATGTGACTCACTGCAGAATGGTGACTTTGCACACTTTTCAGTGTGCTGTTGTATTCCTGTACTGGTGTATACATGACACTGAAATCTAATTCTAATTCTGACTCGTGCATTGAGGGCATCTTGAACTTTACTAAATGGCAGCAATCAAGAATTTATCTTCTCCACCAGAGCAATTTAAGGCTGGAAAAGGAAAGAGAGGAATCACAGAAGGAATTATTCCGAATTGGAATGAAATCGGGAACAGAAAGAGAAACAAAGGGAGAGAGAAAGGAGAGATTAGATGATGAGAAATGATAGGAAAGGAAAGTGTGATTTAAAATTCAAGTTTTAAAATCCTTTAGAAACAATTTTCTACCAACAGGAATGATTCTTCAGCTTCACTTGGTTTTTTTTCTGGGCTGGAGACTGTGAGGAGATTACAGAAAAATAAAAGTCCTCATTAAAAACCTTCACTAGTTGGAAAGCCCAGCCCTAACTTTCTGCAGTGGCTTCAAATGGAAACAAGTGTACATATTGAACAATTTCTCATGGAGGTTGAAAATAAGCGGTGGTATTCATGAGGCCAACACATGCTCTTCAACAACTTGCTCTGAGTTTATAGTTCCCAATGTATCTCTTCCTTGTCACAAACTGCTGGATGACTTACACATTAATAATAGTGTTCCCACTATTACACTGTATTTTGGCAACAAATTCTGAGCAGGATAGTGTTTGAGATAGTTATATAGCCCCTGAGATGGGTAGACTTCACATTTAGGGCTGAGTCATTAACTTATTAAGACTGGGGAGGACAAATTTACATATTGATAATCAAACTATTCCAAAGAACAGAGGTACCAGACTTGAATTATTAACTCTGTTCTCTCTCCCCGATGCTGCCAATACCTGCTGAGTTTCTCCAGCACTGTCTGTTTTTATTTCAAATCTTTAGCACTTTACATTTACTTGATAGTCAATTGGTACAGCGCTGTGCATATACCCTCCTTTGGACATTGGCTTCTGGGATGAGCTTCTAGAAAACCACCCATTGCACCAGATGACCTCTCATAAGCAGACAGTTGCTCAATTTAAATAAAAATACTGGGGAATTCAAACAAGATGCAATCTTTACACTGAGCAATGCTAGTATACAACTAGTAAGGGCACTGCCCTTGAATTACTTGCCTGTACAGTTTATCTACCCACAGTAATATTATAAATAATGTATACACATTTCAGTGTTGATTATTAATTAGGATGATATTAAAAGGAGAATCTAATTGGAATTGTCAATACCAGCCCAAAATGGCCATGTCTCCTGTACAACAAAAAGGGAGGCTTGACCTACCTGTAGTTTTTTTCTATGTACGCACTCAGAGGGAGACTGAACCTCTCTGTAATTACACTGTAACATAGGTACACTCTAATGTAGGTACACTACAATACTACACAAGAACAATGCTAGAACATTGCACTTTAGCATAATGACATGAACATTACCGTAATGTAACTACATTATAACGTTACACTAAAACATAACTATGCTGTAACGTAGATATTGTATAACTAGGCACACTACAACACTACACAATAACATAAGTACACTAGACTATTACACTATTGCATAATGACATGAACATAACTACACTATAATGTAACTACATTATAACATTACACTGAAACATAACTACACCGTAACATGGGTACTGTATAAGTGCTCTTCAACATTACGCAATAACATAACTACACAATTACATCATACTATAACATTACTATAACTTGACTACAGTATAATATTACACTAGAACATAATTACACTCAGTCAAGGCCCAATCACTTTCTGGATCACCTGTAAGCTGGCTGTGATGAAGAAAATTTAAGAATTGGGAATCAAAGGACAGGAGGCAAATTATTTAGCATGCAGTGGTCAGGCCATAACATTCACTCTATAATAAGCAGCTGCTGTTTGGAGCGAACTCGGTGCTGGACATGTTCAACTCTGCTTCATCTCCCGGGACCTGGTGTTCACTGGAGCCTGGAAACAGGTCAGATTCCCCCCGAAGCGGTTGTTTTTGTCGTTGACTGAGACCCAAGACTGGACTCAAACGTTTTTTGGGGGAGGGGTGCTCTGGAGATCTTTCCCATCCATTTCTGACCCACAACCTGGGCAGGGGTGGGGGGGGGGGCGGTGTGTAGAGCTGTCTCTCACCTGCGGCAGAGAGGAGAGGGTACCATAGCCTGGCATTCCCTCCTGGTCTCAGAGGGGCACATCACTGCCATCTGAGGGGGGGGGGGTGGTGGATGAGGATAACACAGAATCTGAGAAAAAGGGAAGACAACCCAGGGAAAGTTGAACAGGCAGGGGGAACACAGAAGGGGCTAAATCTCCCGTTTGACCCCCGGCCCACAGAAACTGGGGTTGGTGATCCTACAGGAGAATTGTGTTTTGTTTTAAAAGAGAAAACAGAACAGGTAGAAGTTACCTGGGAGGTCCCAAAGCATCTCCCTCGCCTCCCCCTCTTACCTGCCACTGTGAAGCGGTCCATATAATTCACCACATAGCCGAAACTGAGCACCCCGGCGGCGATGTGCGGGCGCAGGCGGTACAAAGCCCGGAATTTCTCCGCCGGGCTGAATGGCGTATCTGCGGCGGAGGAGGAGGACGGAGCGCCGTTCAGGCTCCGGATCTCGTCCGAGGAGCCGGAGAGGGGACAGTCTGATGTCTCTTTCTCCACACACATATTCCCAAAGGAGAGAGGTCTGGGGCTGCAGGAGCTGGGGGCTGGGATGTCAGTTTCAGTGTAATTGATGCGGAGCTCCGCAGAAATATACATACACACACTCTCACACACACCACACCACTCAGAGAGAGAGAGACACCTACGGCAGAGATAAAACTGCACTAGCCCCTCCTCTCAAACAACAAAAACAGCGTGTTGCCGGCCCAATAAACAACCCCACGCAGATCAGCACCCTCCCTCATTTTTAAAGCCCACCAGCCTTCCTGAGGCTGTCCTATTATCACCAAATGCTCTTGTCCTGGGCTCCTTCTTCAGCGCTCCCCTGAAATCTGGCTCCCAAAAAGGAAAAATATTGCGGACGCTGGAGCTTTGGAACGAACACACACAGAATGCTGGAGAAACTCCGCAGATCTGGTAGAGGCTGTGGACAGACAGAGAGAGAGAGACACTTTGGAGTCTGAGATGTCCCTTCTTCAGAATGGTGACCGGCGGGTTTACCAGTATCCCCGCGTCTCAGACCGCAAGGTTCAAAATTATCCCCTCATTCAGCCAATTAGTGCATTTAAATCTGTAATATATACGCTGCGTCAGATCTTTTTAAGAAAACCTTCACGATTATACATCCTTCAATATTTCATTTTAAATTTGTAAATAACCCCGTTCATTTGATCAGTTGTAACTTTTTGTGTTTGAAACTCAATTGCATTTAAACGCGCAGATAACGAGGTGTGGAGCTGGGTGAACACAGCAGGTCCGGCAGTATCAGAGGAGCGGGAAAGCTGACGTTTCGGGCCTAAACCCCCTCAAGGTTCCGGCTCCTCTGATGCTGCTTGGCCTGCTGTGTTCATCCAGCTCTACACCTTGTCATCTCAGATTCTCCAGCATCTGCAGTTCCTGCTATCTCTGAAGGCATTTAAACGCAGTTTGTTGGGGACGTGTAGTTTTTCACACAGAGGGTGGTTCCTATGTGGAGTGGACTGCCGGAGGAAAAGTGGTCGATACAGGTCCAGTTACAACATTTGAAAGATATTCGGACAGATACATGGATAATCAACGTTAAGAGGGATATGGGCCAAGGGGAAGTGGGATTACTTTAGTTTGAGAAACTTGATCGGCATGGACTGGTTGGAGTGAAGGGTCTGTTTCTGTGAGGCTGGACTCTGACAGATTTGTCACCCACACTCAGTACACTTTTCCGTTACTGTTCCTTAGAAATTCTTTTTTCAGTTTCCTACTTGTTTCTGTGACACCACCTTTCTCACCAGGAGCTGAAGTTGAAGACGAATATTCGGAAATTGTTTCGAATTATGGAAAGGGAAATGAGAGCTTAAGTCACATGATGGCAATTGTCAGAGATGTTTCGATACACAGCTCTCCAAAAGTTTACATTTCCCAGAGTTAAAAAGATGGTCCTGTTTGAGTCAAAAAACTGAGTGCAAGCCCCAGTCCAGAAATATGGGCAGTCCTCCAGGGAATGCTGTACACTGCAGAGATATGCACAGTCCTGCAGGGACTCCAGAGATATGCACAGTCCTGCAGGGAGTGCTGCACACTCCAGAGATATGCACAGCCCTGCAGGGAGTGCTGTACACTCCAGAGATATGGGCAGTCCTGTGGGGAGTGCTGTACACTCCAGAGATATGGGCAGTCCTGTGGGGAATGCTGCACACTCCAGAGATATAGGCAGTCCTGCAGGGAATGCTGCACACTCCAGAGATATGTTCAGTCCTGCAGGGAGTGCTGTACACTCCAGAGATATGCACAGTCCTGCAGGGAGCGCTGCACACTCCAGAGATATGCACAGTCCTGCAGGGAGCGCTGCACACTCCAGAGTTATGCACAGTCCTCCAGGGAATGCTGCACACTCCAGAGATATGCACAGTCCTGCAGGGAATGCTGCACACTCCAGAGATATGCACAGTCCTGCAGGGAATGCTGCACACTCCAGAGATATGGGCAGTCCTGCAGGGAATGCTGCACACTCCAGAGATATGCACAGTCCTGCAGGGAATGCTGCACACTCCAGAGATATGGGCAGTCCTGCAGGGAATGCTGCACACTCCAGAGATATGCACAGTCCTGCAGGGAGTGCTGCACACTCCAGAGATATGGGCAGTCCTGCAGGGAATGCTGCACACTCCAGAGATATGCACAGTCCTGCAGGGAGTGCTGCACACTCAGAGGCGCTGTCTGTTATATAAATTAAACTTCTCTGCAACCAACAGGAAAGATTTCAAGGCATTATTTGAGTGGAATTTGTCTCTGGTCACTATTTGTTCAACTTGCTGTGTCCAGTTCTGTTATAGAAAGAATATTGTTAAGCTGGAGAGGGTTCAGAAGAGATTTACCAGATGCTGCTAGGTATAGAAGGTTTGAGTTACAAAGAAAAACAGGATAAGCTGGGACTTTTTTCACTGGAGTTCAGGAGGTTGAAAGGTGACCTTACGGAGGTTTATAAAACCATGAGGGGTACAGAAGACGTTAATGGTGGCCACCTTTTCCCTACAATGGGGGATTTCAAGACAAAGGGACACATCTTTAAGCTGACTGGAGGGAGGTTTAAAACAGACAAGGAGGCAAATATTTTACACCGAAGGTGGTTCGTGTGTGGATGAGGAAATGGTGGATGTGGGCACAGTTACAACATTCAAAAGACACTCAGATAAGTACGCGAATGGGAAAGGTTGGGAGGGATATGGGCCAGGAGCAGGCAGGTGGGACTGGTTTAGTTTGGAATTATTGTTGGCATGGACTGGTTGGACCAAAGGGTCTATTTCCATGCTGTATGACTTTATGATAAAACAATCATCTGGTCGGCTATCCACTGTGTGAGCTTGCTGTGCACAAATTGAGTTACCATATTTTTGGCTTTACAGCAGTAGCTGCGCTTCAGAAAATGCTTCATTGGTTTGGCAGGGAGCACCACCATCTGCAAGATCTCCTCCAAACCACACACCATGCTGACTTGAAAATGTAGCACCCATTTATCATTGTGGCTCGATCAAAATCCAGGAACTCCTTTCCTAACAGTTTTGTGGGTGTCCCTACACCCCCAAGAACTGCAGCAGTTTAAAAGGCTGTCTAATGATACAGGACAGGCTATTCAGGACTGAGATGAGGAGAAATTTTCTCACCCAGAGAGTGGGGAGCCTGTGGAATTATCTCCGCAGAAATCGTTTGAGGCCATTCAATGTTTTCAGGAAGGAGTTTGATATAGTTCTAAAGCTATCAATTAGTGTGGTATGTTGGCTCAATGGGTAGCACTGCCACCTCACAGTGCCAGGGACCCAGGTTCAGTTCCACCCTTGTGTGACTGGACATGCGAACCGCTCTTGTTCCACATGCAAACCACGCTCTGTGTAAAAAAAATTGCCCCCGTGCCTTTTTTAAATCTCTCTCCACTCAGCTTAAAAGCATGCTTCCTCATTTCGAAATCCCCCATCTTAGGTGAAAGACAACTACCATTAATGTTATCTATGTCCCTCATGATTGTATGAACCTCCATAAGGTCACTTCTTAACCTCCTACAGACAGTCCGTTTGTACATTCTTCCTGTGTCTACACAGGTTGTTCCCACAGTTCCGGGGATGTGCAGTTTAGGTGGACTGGCTGTGGGAGATGCAGGATTACAGGGATAGGGTGGGTCTGAGTGGGCTGCCCTTCAGAGGATTGGTGTGGGCCCAATGGAATGAATGGTCTGCTTCCACTCTGTAGGGATTCTACAATTATGGGGAGACAGCAGAAACAGAAGATTGAATTGGATGATCAGCCATTTTCATATGGAATGGCACAGCAGACTCGAAGGCCGAATGGCCTACTCCCTCTCCTATTTTCTGTGTTTCTAAGAAGGCAGTGCTGAGGCATTTATGAATAGGTGATAAAAGCTGGCCCAGCCAGTAAAGTGTGCATCCAGTGAATGAATTAAAAAAACACTTTGAAGCATCATGGGCTTATGCCAGGTGCTATGTAAATGAAAATTGAGAGAGAACCAGCACAAGCATTTAGTGGCTGTAAACATATACCTTTCTAATCACTGTTGATAAGAATTCATATCCTCTGAAGGAAACTGAAGAAAATATATTTACAATATTCTATACAGAGAACTATCTGCATAAAGGGTTTATTTTTCAAAAAGTATTCCCTCCCACTGATGTTATTTTCTTTAATCTTTAATTGAACATAATAAATAACCCAAGTACACAATATTTGTTTTATTACAGGGTTATACCCGCTTCCAACATTAAAGTTCTCCCGTGTCAGTGCAACCTGGGGATGTGTCTCCTTACTACAGTACAACACCAAAATGTCATTTTAATTTCCTCCATTAGCTAGTTTTGTGTTTTTTTTAAGGTGAGATTGATCTTAAATCATTAGCAGCTATGTTATCAGGCGCAAGATCCTGGCATCACAGACTGAACGAAGTTGTATGTGACTCGAGTTTCCACTTTCATTTCCAGTCTTAATTTATTGCAATAAATTATTAGTTTGAGTCACTTCATCCTCATTTAATTTGGTCTTCTACATGGAGCAGATGACAGATTTCCATCTAACCTGCCTCATCTGGACTTAAATCCAAGATTCAGAGATGAAACAGCAACGTATTAACTCATATCATCCAAAAATCTGTGCACATTTCCTGAATACAAAACCTTGCTTTCTTTATTTAGGCCCTTGTCTCAAGATCTTCCCTTAATAAATTTCTGTGTCCACATTTACATTGCAAACAATGTATGTAAACATGTCACGCTGTAATTGCACTCTCCTACCGTTGGTGGGGTTGTTGTAGAAAATTTCTGTGCAACTTCTCAGCCTATTGCATAACAACCAGTTTACCAAGCCTGAATAACAACATCAAAATTATGTAAAATTAGCTCAAATTATCCGAATTTTACTTCGACGCCTTGCTCCAGTGATTCAATGCAGTCTCAAGAGATATTTCCAATCAATCTATTCAGAAATGTTATTACACACCACTAGAGCAGGTGGGACTTGAACCTAAGCCTAGGGGTAGGGACACTATAATTGTGACACAAGGTTTATACTTCAGCTGAAAAGCGCAGCAGATCAACATGAGATTAACTGATTTATAAACATTTTAAGCAGTTTTGAAATCGATTTCATAGTGTGCCCGTGAAAGCCCTCCTTGTGGAATAATGCAAGAATGCTTATAGTAACTCATGTTAGGTCAGGATTTGAAGGTTTGGCTGCAAGGTGGATGGGAGCCGCCAGCTGTAGTTTACTCGTGTAAAATGGGGGAGCTGGAGGATTATGTCAATGCTGTCATTGATAACAGTTGCACAGCTACAAACATTCTCCCGAAAATAAGTACATCATTCTTACAGGGTTCATCGTGGGGCTAAAAACTTAGCTGTATACAAGCAGCTGTGATATAAATACAAATTGAACCTTTGTTATGTGTCTAAATGTGTAATGAAGTGCTCCATTCACTAGCATTATTAATGCCATATTAACACAGGAAAAGAGAGGTCTTGGATCCCTGTAACACCTTCTGTAGCTCCATGGTTGCCCAAACACGTTGAATCGTACCAGACTCGGAATGCTGACTCTGTTTCTCCCTCCTCATAGCTGCCATACTTGTTGATCATTTCCTGTACTTGCTGTTCCGACTTCAAATCTCCAGCATCTTCAGGCTTTTGTTTCTGGGTCAATAAGTTGCCGTCTGTCTCCTCATTGTCATGTCCAAAGAGGTGCAGGTTAGGTGGGTTGGCCATGCGGAATTGCTCATAGTGTCCAAGGATGTGCAGGCTCAGTGGGTTAGCCATGGGAAATGCAGGGACAGGGTGAGATGTGGCTCTGGGTGGGATTCTCTGAGGGTTGGTATGGACTCAATGAGCTGAATAGCCTGTTTCCACACGATAGGGAGTCTATGATTTGGAAAATGCTGTGCTGCCAAATTAAAGTTGGGTTCTAGAGCCCCACCTACTCCAGGGTTATAGCCCTCCTGCCGTGCCCTACCAGCCACAGATCTATTTTTTTCTCTCACTACCCAATGTTTAGCTGAAAGAGAGACTTTTTAAAAAGTATAATGTGAAAACTATATAATTTCAAACCCAGGCATTAGTTAAAGATAAACACTAAATGTTTGACAACGTAAATCAGAGAGACTTCAAAAAAAAAGCTGTTGGCAGAGGTGCAGATTTTAGCTGTTTGAAAGGGAATGACTTTGCAAGCTTAATTATAATCTGACAGGACTGCAGTTCAAATTCTTCCACCCATAATTTCCCTTTTTGAAGTAAACCTTTCCGAGTATTTAAATTTCAGGCTTTGCGCAGAGCCAGCAGGTCTACGGGTGATTACCTCCCATAGGAATTCCAGGTTAGTCCAGCACCTCAAAGCAAATGCTCCTACAGGGAACATGCAGCAGATTTATAACATTATTATTGCCTATCCTTGGTATGTAAGTGTTGCTCAAGGTTTATTGTCCTGTTGCTGTGTGCTGTGAGATGATAGTCATTGGGTACAGTTACATGCCCCTGCTAGCCTCACTTACAGGTTGCTTTTGGCACTGAAGTCATGCACTGCCAAACTGGGTAATGATGGCCCGGATCTTCCAGTTGGGTTCTATTCGCAACAATTGGTCAGCTTCCTGGTCATTTTTATATACACTGGCTCTTATCAACATGAGTTTGAATAGGGTGACTAGCCAAGGTGTTTTTTCCCAGGGGTAGGGGAGTCCAAAACTAGAGGGCATAGGTTTAAGGTGAGAAGGGAAAGATTAAAAAGGGAAATGAGGGAAACTTTTGATTGGGGGAACTTTTTCTTGCAGAGGATGGTGCGCGTATGGAATGAACTGCCTGAGGAAGCAGTGGAGGCTGGTAAAATTCCAACTTTTGAGTGGAATTTGAGTGGGTACATGAATAGGAAGGGTTTAGAGGGATAGGGGTCAAATGCTGGGAAATGAGACTAGACCAGTTTAGGATATCTGCTGGCATGGACGAGTTGGACTGAAGGGTCTGTTTCCATGCAGTATGATTCCATGACTCCATAACTGAATGGAAATTCTCAAAATGCTACCATGGGATTTTACATCTTTCCCGAGACATTAGCTTATGTGACCCACACAGGTACCATGCCCCAATAAATTATTGAGTGATGCTACAAATGCCCACTGTCCCCTTTGGGATAAGAAGTGTTCATAAAAATAACCAACGAGGGCTGCTGATCCTAAAGAATGGCCTCCTTTACTCATTCTCTCATGGGACATGGGTTTTTCTGGCTGAGCCAGTGTTTATTCCCATCCCTGGCTGCCCCTTGAGAAGATGGTGGTGAGCTGCCTTCTTGAACCACTGCAGTCCACCAGCTGTAGTAGACCCTCAATGCCCTTAGGGAAGGGACTTCCAGGATTTTGACCCAGTGGCAGTGAAGGAACGTCAATATATCTCCAAGCCACTGATTTTATCTTCCAGCTGTTGCCCCATGGTACCACAAGATATGGCACATAGATATCTAAAGATAAAACATAAGACAAAGGAGTAGAAATTAGGCCATTCGGCCTATCAAGTCTGCCCTCCACTTCAATCATGGCTGATAAATTTCTTAATCTTATTCTCCTATCTTCTCCCCGTAACCCTTGATCCCCTTAACAATCAATACTGCTTAAATATTACCAATTTTCTGATTCATTTCTGAAGAATGCATTTCTGAAGAAGAGTCTCGGCCAGAAATGTCAGCTTTCCTGCTCCTAAGATGCTGCTTGGCCTGCTGTGTTCATGCAGCTCTACACTTTGTTATCTCAGATTCTCCAGCATCAGCAGCTCTTACTATCTAGGAAATTAATAAGCCGTGGTTGGAACAAAAATGACATTCGTCTTAACTTTGTATTTCTTATTGATAATCTATGTAATTAAAGTGGCGCCAGATTAATTATGGTGACTTATACACAGTTTCTTATGTTTTTATAAATATACGTATCAACAAATTAACGATATAGCAACCTCTAGTTCTTTTTCAATCTACACATTGCCGAGTCTCTGCACATATGAGTGCTCAACTTAAATTACAATACTATACAATTCTTGGCCTCTGGTTGAGGAGATAATACAATGGGACCAGTTCAGGCTGCAGCCCCTTTGATGCTGGGTTTGGGAAGAGAGTGGGTGGCATAAGCAGTTCAGTCTTGTGTACCCACCTGCCCACTTTATTTGTACAATGAGTGCTCCCTGGGCACCAATGGGTCAATCCCAAAAAAACACAGCTCCCCACGTGCAGTGGGCTTGGGATTCACACTCGATCCAGATGTCTGAGTCCCAGTTTCCTGCCCCCAGTGTTATGATTCTCCTTAACATTATCTGCAGCATAGTTGTATCTTGGAATCTTCCGGGAATTTATTGTGCTTTGGTAAGCTGAAATGCACTTCAGTTTTTGCCTGGTTTGATCTGTAAACTGGACAAGTGAGGTCTCCTAAACAACTTTAGAGGACATCACTGCTTGCAATCCATCAATTGAATTGCAATTTAACTTGAGAATATTGATGGTATAGGCTGATGTTCACCATGGCCTCTAGTTCTGCTGCAGTCCACATGTTACCGAGACCTTACATAACGTGCAATACTTTGAGTGTTGTTTCTTAATTGTCAGTCCTTGTGGGTTGTGGTGGTTTATCACCACTTGTAGCCTTCTTGATGTGGTGAATCACTCAGTTGTGGATATGGGCCCAAAGCCAGGTCATTAAGAATCACTCTCATGTCTGAGTCAGAGATTGTGGGCTGATATCTCACTCCGAAGAGCTGAGCACCTAATTTAGGTTGGCATTTCAGTGCAATAGTTTCTCTTGAACGAGGCATTAAACTAAGTCTCCATCCGTAATCTCAGGGGTGATTAGAGATCCCATAGTGCTGTCTCAAAAATACTATAGGAGACTTCTTCCCAGTATCCTGGCCAATATCAGCCCTTGGTCAGCATAACTGAAACAGATCACACAACCACAGGGCTAGTTCAATACAGAAGGAGACCATTCAGCCGATTTTGTCTGCTCCAGCTCTCCGAATGTGCATCTCACTTAGTGCCAACTTTTTCACCCTTTCCCCATAGCCCTGCGCCTTATACATTTTCAAAAGACAGGCTTGATTGAACGCCCCTCCTCCACACTCTCTGGCAGTGCATCATGGACCCTAACCACTCACTGCCTGAGGAAGATTTTCCGGGTATCACGTTTTTCTGTGGAAGGATACTCCTGCTCTGGAGGGAGCGCAGGGAAGGTTTATCAGGCTGTTTCCGGGGATGGTGGGACTGACGTATGAGGAGAGTTTGACTCGAGTGAGATTGTTTTCCCTGAGTTCAGATGAGTGAAGGGGAGGTCTCAGAGAGACTTGTAAAATTCTAACAGGACTGGACAGGGTAGATGCAGGGAGGATGTTCCCAATGGTGGGTGTGTCCAGAACCAGGGGTCACAGTCTGAGGATTTGGGTGGACCATTTAGGACGGAGATGAGGAGACATTTCTTCACCCAAAAAATGGCGAGCCTGTGGAGATCATTACCGCAGGAAGTAGCTGATGCCAAAACATTGAGTGTATTCAAGAGGTGACTAGATATAGCACTTGGGGAGAATGGGATCAAAGATTATGGGGAGAAAGCAGGATTAGGCTGTTGAGTTGGATGATCAGCCATGATCGTGATGAATGCAGAGCAGCTTTGAAGGGCTGAATGGCCTCCTCCTGCTCCTATATTTCTATGTTTCTATATTTACTTTCTTTGCTATTCAATATAAATCTGTGCTCTCTCATTCTTGATCTGCTTATGAGCTACAAAGTCTTAAGAGTCGTACAGTTCAACTAGTCCCACCTGCCTGTACCTGGCCCATATCCTCCCTTACTTTTCTAATTCATGTACTTATCTAAATGTGTTTTCAACATTATAACTGTATCCACATCCATCACTTCCACTGGAAGTTCATCCCACATACAAGCCACTCTCTGTGTAACAAAATTGCCTCTCATGTCTATTTTAAATCTTTCTCCTTGCACCTTAAAAATATGTCCCTGGACTTGAAATCCCCAGCCGATATCTGCCGTTCACCTTATCTAACACCTCATTATTTTATAAACTTCTATAAGGTCACCTCTCAAACTCCCAAGCTCTGATGAAAAAAGTCCCAGCCTATCCAACCTCTCCTCATGACTCAAACCAGCAACATTCTCTCCAGCTTAATAATATCCCTTCTGTAACGGAGTGACCAGAAATGGACACAGTGCTCCAGAAGTAGCCTCACCAACATCCTGTACAACCGATGTCCCTGACTCCTAGAGTCAAAGGTCTGAGCAATAACGGCAAGTGTGCCGGACACTGTTTTAACCATTCTGTCTACACGTGATACAAATTCCAAAGAATTATGTACCTGAGCCCCTAGATCTCTCAGTTCTGCAGCACTACCCCAAGGTCTTTCTCTTAATTGTGCAAGTTGGGAATGGCTTCTCTCTCTTGCATCTGTTCAGACCCTGAATGGTTTTGAAGGTCGCTGCCAGACTTCCTATCAGCAATCGCTTCTCTGAGGAAAACACCCCCAACTTGTCCAAGGTGATCTGGTTAGTAATCTCATTGCCCGGTATGCTGGTTTGCTGTTTGTAGCAATTCTACATTACCTCTGACAACTGTTACACCCAGAGCCCGGGCAAGGCTACCCAAATTTGTTCCAGATGGAATATCCCAAATTGTTAAGCTTCTTGGTTGAGGAAAGGGCGAACATACTCCCCTTCTTTATTCACTCCTTTAGGTGCCTACAACAAGGGCCATTTTGAAAGGATCCCTCCCTTGTGGATGTATGTTTCTCCCAGAACCAAGCAAACTCACATTTCAACGGGAGCTGATTTAACCAGGCTGTCTTGAATGAACAAAAAGAGTGAGTTTATTCATTACTGATGGCAAAAGAAATCGTTTCATAAGAGGTCTCTTTAAAATAATCAGTTACTGAGGTAAACAGGAAAATGGTCATTTACCTAGAAGGGTTATCATTGCACTACCATCACTAACAAGATACAGAGGGGAGGCAATGGCTGAGTG